>NW_026929601.1:0-39652 GCF_032062105.1 Saccostrea cuccullata | reverse complement strand
GATATAAAAAGATGATGCACCAAGTATCAAAAAGATGATGCAATAGATATAAAAAGATGATGCAACAGATATAAAAAGATGATGCAACAAGTATAAAAAGATGATGCAATAGATATAAAAAGATGATGCAACAGGTCGTAGTAGCAGCGTATATAGTATATAGTATAATGTAAACACAGTGTAAACACACCCCCCGTATATAGGGGGATATATGTAATGAATTGACCCACCTATCCCCCAGGGGGACTGTACTCTCTTGAACCCCCTATCCCCCTCAGCCCCAAACCTGCACTCAGTTGACCCGCCTATCCCCCTCAGCCCCAAACCTGCACTCAGTTGACCTCGCCATCGCTTCCGGGTAGGGACATTTCCACCCACTTCCGCTTCCGCTAGGGAACCCACTTCCGCCTACCCCAACTTCCGCTTCCGGCTAGCCCATTTCCGGATACTTCCGGTTTAAACCACTTCCGCTTCCGGTTCAACTACTTCCGGTTATGACGTCACTTCCGCCCTGGCGAGGCTCCTTATTCTACTACTATAATTCCACAGGTTTGGTTCAGTCAAGAATTTTACTGATTTTTTTTTTAAAACAAGACTGCCTCCTTATTGAGACTTATTTTAAAATAAAAACAGCTTTTGAACTTCAAAATATTTTTATATTATGGTCATTATTTAAATTTTATGAATGTTTAGATCCTGATGCTAAAACTTTAGCTCAAACGCTAATTGTACAAGCTGCAATGGAAAAGTTCCAAACTGAAAAAGTCCATGAACATGGTTCACCAGAAATGGGTGATGAGCTTCCAGGTATAATGGTTATGATGATGAACTTGTGCATTTTCATAAACATAATTTTAACGTCAATCATAAAATTTAACCTTGTTTTTTTTTTTATATATATATATAAATCATAATTTGAATTGTTGTACAAATGCATTTTTTATTTCAAGACTCACTGATCTGATTTTACTGGTTTTATAGACATTACACCAACAGACACTGCTGGGCCTAGTGTATCTGACACCCCCTCACCTTCACCCATACCATCTGGATGGTCAGAGAAAGCGGGAAATTGTTAACTAGATTTTTTTTGGAGAGGTCAGCAAGTAAATGGCTCAAAATTGCAGGAAAAATGAAAGACATTGGATTTGATTATTCTTCTGAGCAGTGCCGGCTTAAAATCAAATCACTGAAAGAAAGACATGTCAGACTTTCGAAAAAGAGGTGTACATCAGGGGAGGGTGGAGTAGAGGACGTCTTGGAAGATAAGATGGCGGAAACATTCTCTACTCCAGACTGCAAACCCGTACATATCTCTGAATCTGGTAGGTAAAACTAGAGAAATCTTTTCATAAAAATCTCTAATTTTTTATTTTTAATTTTAAAAATAGTATTGGTCTATGCTGTATCATTTATTTTTTCTTCAAAAAATCCTATCTATTTCCAATAACTTGAATGATTTTTTTCATTAAGGCAAAGGCAATTCAGATGCCCAGAGTTCCAGTGACACAAGTGATGAGAAGCTGCAACCCGTTGCAAAGAAAGTGAAAAAATGTGGTAAGAAATTGTAATTGTAACTGGTTTACTGGTTTTGAAAAAAATAATTAAACTGACATGTTGCATATACAAAAGCATAAAAGACTACAATTATTTTCAAAATTCTGGATAGATAAAAGTCATATATTCCCTGAGACGACCAGTGCATCCAAGTGGCTTGGGGGGGGGGGGGGGGGGGTCATCACTGCATAGCTGAATGTAACTGCAGAGAAGGACTGCTAAATCTTCTGTTGAAACGTCAGATTGGTTCTTTCTTGAAAAATCAATGGTCTTTCACTAAAGTTTCATACTTGATTATTTTCCCGGAAACTACTCCTAGACACCTTGTTGTGGTTAAAGAGAAACTCACCGAGTTCAAATTTCACCCAGGTTGCAAGAATGGATGTTAGATTAATGGTATATTTTTCATTTCCAAAGTGTATAACATTTCATTGAGTAAATGTAATGAATTACATAAATGATAATTACAATAATGATTTTTTAGATAAAAAGCCAACTGTGATGGATATTCTGGAGAGAGCAGAGAAAGAATCGGAAAAGCGTCACAAAGAAAAAATGGAAATCATGAAGGGATTTATAGACATAATGTCAAAGGTGGTGAAGAAGGAATGAAGGACAATTACTCTGAAATGACAATTTTATTCTTATCTCTTCGAAGTTCGAAAGCAGCATTATTGTTAACTATTTCCCATGTGCCAAATAGCAGTGTCAATTATTTTTCTTCTTTCTTTTTTTTCAAGTGACTGTGAGCAGTCTGTTTCATTTGGAGCTAATGAAGTCTTTTAAGAGCCCTTGTTTTTTAATGTTATTTTTTAAATAAAAAAAAACTGTTCAACATAGGTATTTATTGTGTTTTATACATTATTCAGTTTAATCAAGTTAACCTTTCAGAAACATAGTTCAATTAGAGAGTCTGTTTGTAATCATTATTCTTTTTGATGGTCCTTGTGCATCTTGTTCTTCCAACGGCATTGGATTTACATCCTGATTTTCATCTCGGTCAAGGAATTCTTCCAGTTCCTCTCCACTGCAAATGCACACGTTGTGAAGGATGCATGCTGCCTGTATAATTTCACAAGTATTCTTAATTGTTCTATTATGAATGTATTTTAATCTGCGGAAGCGACCTTTCAGCAGTCCAAATGCCCGTTCAATAATTTGTCTTTTGGATCAGAGACATTTGTTAAAATATGTCTGCTGTCTGGTAAGATGTCCTGTATCTCTGTAAGGGGTTAAAAGTCAGACTCTTAAAGGGTAAGCTGCATCTCCAAGCAGGTGAAACCGGCCAAATTCACTTTTTTGGTAACCTGAATCCCACACGTCAGAATTTTTCAAAACTTTGGCATCATGGACTCTGCCAGGCCAACCAATATTGGTATGAATAAATTGCATATCATCTTTGTATACGCCTTGAAGTATAACTGAGTGAAATCTTTTCCTGTTGTAATATGACTGGGGGTTTTCTGAAGGTGGTTCAATTTGGATATGAGATCCGTCAATGGCTCCAATGATTCCTGGGAACTCATGAACACCCATGTCGTTGAAGTTGGTAGCAATCATATCCATTTCTGTTACACTTGGCCATTTTATGAATTTACTCAAGAGATTGTTGATTATACATTTAATCACCAGATTTTTTTGCTTTAGAAAAGTGTATTCTGTCAACCCGAATCTATCACTAATTTCCATAGTATTTTCTTGGGATGCTAAGTACCGTAATGTCATCAAAATTTTCTTCTCCGTCTGGATTTCCTCTCTGCCTCCCCTGTACTCCCTTTTTCTAAGCTCTCGACATCGTCCAAGGTGCTGGTATAAAATCTACCTCTAGAAACTCTAAAAAAAATCTTCTAAATGTATCTGGGAGAAACAACGGAACAGTTGTTTCAAAGAAGTGTTGAGTTTTCATTCTTTTCCTTCGTGCCCTGAAGGGAGAGAGAACGAAAATCACGATTCCATAAACAGATAAATAGTGATAAACCCATAGGTGTCGGAAGCAAATTAATTAAAATTGGGGTGGCGAATTGACGGGGGGGGGGGGGGGGGGTAGGCTAAACCAACGAAAAAAAAGGTAAGCCCCAATTTTTCAATGTGTATATTATGTCTATCTTTGAAAAAAAAGTGCCCCCCCCCCCCCCGTTCAGACGCCTATGTAAATCACAATGACACGTACAATTGACTTTCTGACTCTATTTTTAGTAAGTACTCAATAACATTGGAAAATGCATGCGAGCCAGGGTATATTTTTAATTAAGAATGCCTCACCTTTGATCAAGCATTAAGGCCTTTGTAGGCAAAGTAAAATCATCGTCATCGTCAAGCTGATCCAACAAGAAAGGAATTAAACATAAAATTATTTCGTCGTTGTCAGCCATGTTTATTATTTCGCCGGTTTCAGCCAAATCACTTTTTTCTACAACAGCTTCCGGCGTGAGCCAGCCGGATCGAAAAAACGTTCAGAAACAAGACGCCCATCGAGTGTGTAGATTTCCCTATACGCTCTTTTGGATTTGCAGGCAGTTTGAAGGATAAACAAAGTGACATTATGAAAGAGATGTTTGAGAACAGGGATTGTGTGGGAATTTTACCTACTGGATATGGCAAAGGTCTGACATTTCAGCTTTTGCCATATTTTTTCCAAAGGAAATTCGGTCTACCACAGGCTAGTCTTGTTAGGCCAAAAAAAAATATGTGTGTTTCCGGTATCCCGACCGACCCTTATTTTACGCGCCGACCCTAGCACTTTTTATTGCAAATCCGGATTACATACCGTAGTTTGTTCTAAAACTACAGTATTCAAACCGCGCGCAGTTAAAAAGGCGCTTGTAATAAATTTTCAGAAAAAACGTCTTTTCAAGCGTTTAAAAGATTTCACATGTGTAGATACTTGACAACATGGCGGGTAGCAGCCCACCACACGTTGTCATCGGATTTAAGCTAAAGAAATGTGGGCATACCGCAGAGATCAATGCAATAAACAGTTTTCCTGGTCACTGGACCGTTGGGAATTTATTTGATGACATCCATAAGTTTGAAGCGAAAGGATCGTCATTCGAGGCATGCGGTTATAAGGACATATCGGGGGGCATTACCTACGACATCGGGGGAACACTGACATCCTCCCTCAAAGAAATGAGCATTAATTATATTGTGTTCACTTGTAAGGCTGTTAATGATATTAATGAGGTGGAAGTAGGTCTCCAAGCGATAGTTGAAAAAACTACAAGGAAGACAGTGGATGCATTCCAGTTACTGATGGCAGGGGGTAGGGCATACCCAGAGTTCAAGCGGAATAGGTAATGTGTTCAAATGAAATTCATGAAAATAAGTTTTAGAAACTTTAAAAGGTTTGAACGGTAATATTGCCAGATATGGATACTGTAAAAACCAAGCATATCAAATATGTCTGAAAGTATTTTAAAAACAAATTAATACAGGGTCAGATGTTTTTTTAATATTTAGCTCAGGTATCAAAGAGGGCCTGTCAAGGAAGGATGAGCTTTTCAACGATATTATTGAGCATTTCTTTGTCAGGAGAAAGTGCGATTTTCCTCGATCCATGGCTGCTTCTGAGGGCTCATATATTACACAGGTATACACATGTGCATGGTTGTATTTACTATACAATTTATAAATTGAAAGTAAAATGTAAACATGTATCAAACAGATTAAAACTGGTTCATTTGGAATTTTTAATCACAAATCTATACTAGTCTCCAGACTAGGCCTTCAAAAAGTATAAACCCTTTGTTTGTTAAAGCATGTTGAACTATTTATAGTTAAACAAGTTTTAATAAAAGTAGGGTTTAATACTTCTCAAGTTAAGTTCGTATCTAGAGTTTTATTACTGTTTAAATTTGAGAAAAAAATATGTAAATCTTGCATAAACATGGGAAAAAAAATGTCAGTAAGTTATAATATCTATGTTTAATATTTCAAATGGTCAGAACAGAAATGATTGGTAAGTATTTTTTTGCCTCGTAAAACTAGACTCTGAATTTCTCTGCCAAATTCTATGCTTTACACCCTAGAACTGTAGTATTAAAACACATATTTCACTAGAGTATGTTATTCCTAAATCTGACATCTGATACTTTTATCAGTAAATCATGTGAATGGTAAATTCTTAATATTTCCATTTCTAAATTTTCTCTCTGTGATAACCTTTTGAAAGTTAGCGGAGTTAATTTCTTGATAATTCTACCGGAATGTAAATTAGGCAGGTCAATAGGTCAGGAGCTAAGAAGGCCCAATATGCATGCAAATCTCGTGCGCATCTGTCTCTGAGTCTGACGCTAAGGAGGCTAAATATGCAGGAAAATCTCGTGCGGCTGCCGTTGTGTTTGACGTCAGTGGGCGAAGACTATTGAAATTGGGATGGGAATCCTCGTGTAATTTAAAACTATGTCTGCATTTCTAAAGTCTAACTCTACAATTTTATTTCACAGTGAAATGGAAATATAAAGAATCACTGTCTAGTTAGTATAGTATGCCAGGGACATCAACAATAGTGGAAAACATGGGATAATTTATGCATAACGGGCTTCGCCCGTTATGCAAATTATCCCATGTTTCCCACTAATGTTGATGCCCGGCATACTATGCTAACTAGACAGTGATTCCTTAAATATCATTAATTATATTAAAATTTTATATGCACTGAAATCTATGTGAAAATTGAGAAACTTGATATAGTACTCTCTGTATTAATCATTAAATATATTTAATAATACAATTACATAATTTAAGGTAATGACTAGAAGATATGGCGTAAAAGAAGTCGAACATGAGTTATCGTTCATATAATGAGTTATCGTTCGTAAGATGCGTAATACGTCATCACTAGAGACCTATTCACTCGTACATGGAATATTCCACATGTGTTAAAATAAACAGAAATGAAATAAATATTCTTTGATAATATATAATACATATTCCCTTGGTAATTTATTTCTTATTTCATCTGTAATTTACAATGGGGTTATTATATATAAATCCGTATGCTGAGAAATGGAAATGTCAGTAAATATAAACAATTTATCAATATAAATTATGGATAAATTATAGACAATCGTGGATTGATTTTAATGAAAAATAAAAGGAGTTGAGGTATAGTACTTGATATATTTTCCTTTTATATATTTATTTGTATTTCGGTTAATGCAGTTTGGTACTGTGTATTGTGAATGGAGAATGCACGTGGGGTGGGGGGTGGGGGGTTGGGGGGGGGGGTATTACCTACTGGAGACAGGCATCTATCGTTAAATGTGGTCCTGTAAGAAACGAAAACCAAACGTGTTTAAATGCTGCACAATAAGTTCCTCGCTCCAATTTTTCACTCATGGGAACACTAACAATTGCCGTTGGAAAGCTGCTCGACACTCTGGGTCATTGAGCAGTGAAGGACCTTTTTCGTGCCAGCACCAACAGCGACAGGGAGGGGTGGAGCGGTCGTTTGTCAGAGTTAAGGAGCCCACAACCACACTAAAATTATTGAATTATTAAATCTTATGCTTATATTGTAAAGAAAAGGGGGCCCTGGTCCCTTGCACAGTGAGGGATCTTTTTCGTGCCAGCGACAAGGGACCTCGGTTTATACGGTCTCATTGGAGGACCGGTCTCCACGTCCTTCAGATGATTTCAAACCTGCAACACAATGATTATCTCCTTAATCAGCGACTTGAAAGCAGACTTTCTTACTACTATTTCACACGGCGACGCAGATTTCAGTGGCGAATCCAGGAATCTTGAAAGGGGAAAAAGGGGGGATGCTGTTGTTTATCAGAGTTAAGAGTTTGTCAGTGTTAAAATATACAAAAATATAATAAATATTTTTTAATATTTATTCGATTGGTAAATTACATTTTATTAAAATTAAAAATTATTGAATTATTAAATCATATGTATATATTCGACAGAAAAAGGGGACCGGGGTGGGGGGGGGGGGGGGGGGGGGTGGGGGGTGCACTAACCTCTAAACTAATCCGCCAGTGTAATTGAATGACTAATATACTGAGGTTGTGAGATAGAAATAATTATTTTTTATTCTAATTAGAAACTTATCCCTATACAACAACCACTAATAAGAAATCTGGTATTGTTTCACAGGAATATCCAGCTTAGCGACAAGACTTAATTTCTCACAAAACTCAAGATTTTTCCCCCACGAGGCATATCCTAACGCAATAGAGCAAGGGATACGTAAATCTACAAATCCTACATTTCTCGCTATTCGGCAGTTACTACTTTTCTGGGTCTGGTATACCTGATATTTCACACTTGGTGATTCGAGTGAATTTTTTTTCTCATGTGATCCAAAGTACAAATATATGACATTGTGCTTACTTTATTTATATTTCTTCACTTAGGGCAGTGAAGTTTGTTTAATACTTGTTGTAAAATATGATTTAAAAATAAAAAAAATTAATTAAACTAATTATAAAGTCCAAATTACTAGATTTCATTTCTTATCTAATGACCATGTATTGAAGGGCAGCCCCGCGAGAATTCCGAAGCATTTAGGTTATAATGTATAGCGACCATTTTACGTACCTAATAAATGAATGGTCTGATAGTTTAAATCTTGATAAAATTTTGAAGATGGTATCAAATAATGCTTCACTGAGAATTGTACAAAACTTTGATTTTTGTCCAATTAATTGAATCTTGAATTTTACATTAATTGAAGTTCTATGGGCTGCACATTTTTTTATTGAAGATATTGTAAAAAAGTTATTTGATTTGCAAACAAATATCTTTGTAAATATTTGAATAAACTATATCATTATTAAGTTAATATACTTTGAGAAATAATAAATTTTCTTCTTTTCATCAATTGCAGATAACTCTTCATAAACGTTTAAGGTGGAATGTCACACCGACTTTTTATTTTAAAGATCTTTGAGTCATCCTTTTTAAACAATTGTTTCAGCACTGAAAGGCTGATATTAGCTCTTGGTTATTTATATTGCAGTTTGACCCATTTGTCATGAAAATTTTAAACGTTTACTTTGGCCATATCTTTAGAACAGTAGATGCCAAGACATTTATACTTCACATATGTAATCTTTTTTGAATGACCTTTCATTTGATACCAACAGCCTTGATCCTTTGACCTTGAACTTGTAGATTTCCGTACTTGTGAAGAAACTTTAACCTTGGCTATAACTTTTGAAGGTAGGGGATAGGACTTTCATACTTCAAATACTTGATCTTTGTGAGAAGTTACTTCATTTGATACCGAGAATTTTGACCCTTTGGACTTTAAGATTGACCTACTTTAAAAAAGCGAACATTGACCATAACTTTTAAAGTATTATGGCTAATGCTTTCATACTTAACATATTTAATCCTTGTGAGAAGTTACTTGGATACCAAGAACATTGACCCTTTGACCTTGACGTTGGAGTTTGATCTACTTTTTAAAAAATAACCTAGGTCTTAACTTCTGACCGGTTAGGGTTAGGGCTTTCATACTCAATACATGTGTATAAGAATTCTATGTGGCAAGACCTTTCATTTTGATATCAATTACATTGACATTTTGGCCTTGACCTTAGAGATTTTTGTACTTACAAAATTTCACAAATTTCACAATTGTTTTCCGTTGAAAATACCTTATTTTTGGTACCTATTAATTAAATTTGCATTTTAAAAAGGCTTAAAATTTGCTATGTTGCCATATGGGGGCATCAGTGCTACACAAACACATCTTGTTTATTAGGTATTCATATGATGCATTCATTTACAGCAAATTGTTTTAAAAGAAAGCATCTAATTTGGATGTAAATAATCATAATCCTACATGTCATTCATTGCTGATGATTTATTTAAGATTGAAATTATTACCATGATCTTAAAAGGGTTTTCCTACCTACCTGTAGCTTGTACCAGCTAATAATTCGACATCGAACTCGGCAACTCCTTCCCTTTTACGGAAATTAAAAAGATCAGTTTAACCTAAAGATATGTCCCTGATCTCAGAGCTTTCTATCACCTACCTGTACCTTGTACAAGATAAGAATACGACAAAATATTCGTCTTATTCCAACCTGTTTTTCATAGATTCTGATTTATTTTATACTGAAATTATTAACCCGGTCTTACTCGGAACTCCTTACCTGTTATGGAGATTTAAAAGATAGATTTAACCTGAAGATATGTCCCTGATCTCAGAGCTTTCTTTCACCTACGTGTACCCTGTACCGGAGAAGAACGCGGCGAAATATTCGTCATATTCCTATCTGTCTTTCATTGATGTTGATTTATTTTATACTGAATGTCTTACCCTGATCATACTAGGCAACTCCTTACGTTTTATGGATATTTAAAAGATAGGTTTAACATGAAGATATGTCCCTGATCTTAGAGCTTTCTCTAACCCACCTGTACCTTGTAGCAGATAAGAATACGACAAAATATTCGTCTTATTCCAACCTGTCTGTCATATATTCTAATTTATTTCATACAGAAATTATTACCCTGATCTTACTTGGCAACTCCTTACCTGTTATGGATATTCAAAAGATAGGTTTAACATGAAGATATGTCCCTGATCTCAGAGCTTCCTCTCACCTACCTGTTGCTTGTACCAGGTAAGAATACGGCCAAAATATTGGTCATATTCCTACGTGTCTTTCATAGATGCTGATTTAATTAAACTGAAATTCTTACCCTGTTCTTACTAGGCAACTCCTCACCTTTTATGGATATTTAAAAGATAGGTTTAAATTGAAGATATGTCCCCGATCTCAGAGGTTCCTCTCACCTACCTGTACGTTGTACCAGTTATGAATCCGACAAATATTCGTCTTATTCCAACCTGTCTTTCATAGATTCTGATTTACTTTATACAGAAATTATTACCCTGGTCTTACTCGGCAGCTCCTTACCGTTTATGGATATTTAAACGATAGGTTTCACCTGAAGATATGTCCCTGATCTTAGAGCTTCCTCTCACCTACCTGTACCTTGTACCAGATAAGAATACGGCCAAAATATTCGTCTTATTCCAACCTGTCTTCCATAGTTTCTGATTTATTTTATACTGAAATTTTTACCATGGTCTTACTCGCCAACTCCTTACCTGTTATGGAGATTCAAAAGATATGTTTAACATGTAGATATGTCCCTGATCTCAGAGCTTTCTCTCACCTACTTGTACCTTGTACTAGATAAGACTACGACCAAAATATTCGTCATATTCTTACCTGTCTTTCAAAGATTCTGATTTATTTTATACTGAAATTATTACCCTGGTCTTACTCAGCAACTCCTTACCTTCTATGAATATTCAAAAGATAGGTTTTACATGAAGATATGTCCCTGATCTCAGAGCTTCCTCTCACCTACTTGTACTTTGTACCAGATAAGAATACGACCAAATATTTGTCAATATATAATTAATCATATGCCTGTACATTGTACCACATGAGAACCCAGTGGAATGGTCGACATCATCCAACTTGCCTTTGCTTTAATAAATATCTTTTGGATTTTTTAATTATTGAGAATTAGATTTTTACGTCCATTACTATATCATTAGCTCTTTTACTTGCAATTGTGTGTATGAACAGGAGTACTTAATATATTAAAATCATGTGTTTTTCTTTGCTAGCATTATAGTGACCTTGTCTGATATCATACCCTGCTATAAAAACATTTTAAAATTTTACTATAAATTGGTTATCTTGAAATATTATGGAAAAAAAGACACAAATTCAATAAATTATTATACTCAATATTGCATCCTTTTAAACTACATGTATATGCTGCGGTAAGAGTAATAAGGATAAAATTAAAAAAAACTAATTATAAAAGATTTAAACACTTTTTTGAAACAATTTACCGGGAAAATTTTTTTTTATATAAAGATTCTAGGCATATTTTGTTGTGTTGTCAACTGCAAGGATTATTATCAAAGCTTAAGTACACATGTACAATTTAAAGAAACATATATAACAAAACCTTTATCTTAAAGGGTTTTTTTTTTGGTCATTCTATATATTAATCTTTTTTTTAAAAAATAAATAAATAAATAATTAAATACAAACTCACATTTTATGTATTGCATTAATTGTTTTAACAGATTTTTAATATTAATCAAAGTGGAATTCAGTCCAAAATAGTTTTCTTTTAGTTGTCAATCATCACTATCCCACTGAAAAATATTATATTTTATTCTAAAAAAAAAATCCAAAGGTGGCATCTTGTTTATATTCCTACATACACCTATTGTTAAGGATTAGTTTAATATTTTCCCTAACCAAACTGATATGTTTGCTGCAGGCCTGCAGCAAGTCTGCTGCAAGCTTGCAGCAAACAAATTTGTTCGCAGGAAGAAAATTTTCTTGTTTGCAGATGATTGCCGCTAGCTGCGATCTTGCGGCAAACATTGCAGCAATTGCTGCAAGCTTGCAGCAAATGCGCAGGAACCCAACATGTTTGTAGGAACATTGCAAGAAACATACACGCCAATTTAATGTTCGCAGCAAGTTCGCAGGAAACATTTCACTATTCAAATGTTTGCAGGAAGTTCGCAAGAACAGTAAACAAGTCAAATCAGCCAATGAAACGCAGATTGTACTGGGTCAACACAAAACTGATCATTTTGAAATGTTGGAATTGAAGTTGTACACGTCTCAGTATTTTGTTAGGAATATACATCGTTTTGAATGATTAAAAGTGCCAAACTCTGGATGTAGGTGTTCATTCTATCAATGATATCTAATTGGTAAGAAATGATTTTGATTTATTTCGATATTTGAAAGAATATTTCGTAAAAGCTCGTTTGGGTAACTGGTGTAAATGCTAGGTCAAATCTAAATCTGTTTCTTATGAATTTCAGTCCTCTTTTTGATATCACATATGTATAGTTCTTAAAAGTATTAATGGACCAAAATCAGTTAAATGTTATCAAATTAATTAGTAAATGTGTAATCACAAAAATATTCATTAAAAATTATATGTAAAGTTCTTAAAGTTCTGTTCATATAAAAAGCTATCATGCACTTTAATTTTAAAAAGGTATGAAAACTTTGTCTAGGAACGTAAAGAGGGCCTATCATAACTTCATAAAACTGCATCATTTCAGAAACATGTGGTGGATTTTCTCTAGACTTAACAGATTTAGGTCAGGACAAAGGCTTTCTGTGAACTTGCTGCTTGTACAAAGGAATGTGCCAAAACCATAAGGAAATTGTTTGCTGCAAGTTAGCAGCAATGTATGCTGCAAGCTTGCTGCATTGTTTGCGGCAGGCTTGCAGCAATGTTTGCCGCAAGCTTGCAGCAATGTTTGCGGCAGGCTTGCAGCAATGTTTGCCGCAAGCTTGCAGCAAGGTTTCCTTATTTGGAATGTAATTTCAAAGAGTTGGAGAAAATCTTCTTAAATTATTTCTACATAATTAAAGCAGATAAGACCGGGGTTATATAAATTGACCTCAAGTTTTTCAGATAACATAGACTTTTGACCTTGCTGCAGCTGGCTAAATTATTAAATCCCAAATGACCCACACTGCAATCCAAGATATAGGAAATCTGTGAAATTCAGAGTGCACGTTTCTGAAATTAACAATTAAATCAAAGAAAGTTTCATTATCAAAGTATCTAACTTTGAAAAGGGGGAAGGAAGATGAGCAATAGCCAATCAATAAAACAAACAATTGTATAACTGTATTACTCAGTACAACATTTCTTTTAATACATGTGCTAATAATTTAATAAAATATTCTAAATCAATAAAACATTTTTAAGGGCTTTTTTGGAAATATGGATTCTTATTCCTGCTTCCTTAAGATCTGACAATTAAGTGCAGGAGATGTTGTTTTCACATTATTTTTTTTTTTACAAAATAATTCTGTGGAATGTTTCTTTGCAAAATGTACAAACCAGATTTTAGCCTGAGATTTGTTATTCTCGAACCAGAATAATTAGTAAAGTTTTACAGCGTATATAAATTTCATTACATTTTTTGTTTTTTAAATATATTGAAACTATCCGAATTTTAAGGAGTAAAATTTAAAACTCTCTGCTTGCATGCCTGTAGTGCAAAACCCTTGTTTAGACGCTCTGCTTTTTCAGCTCTGCTTCAAAGCAGCTGCAAAAGCAGAGCGTGTAAACCGGGCTTAACAAGATCTTAATTCCCTCACTGTTTGAGTTCTTTTCTACAATGTAATTTGCTTCCATTTTCTGACTGCAGAGACATGTTTATCTATAACACGATCAAGTCATCATAGCATCATGAAGTCACAGGGGACAGATAGTTGCCAAAGCTGATCGCCTATAGCTAGTGTTCCATGAGCATATATGATTGGCAGTGATTAATAACAATTACACTGTGAGCTGGGGCCAGGAAGGTCTCAAAGTCTTTATCTTTAAAGTAGAGAATGATGCAGGAATTAGGGTTACTAGACAAATCCCTATTAAAGAATCAATTCTTCAGTTTTAAGAAATACACAATAGTACTACAATATAATACAAATTGAGATTCAGAATGAAAATAGGTTCGTGTAAATTAAAGAATACATTAATAAAACCCATGAAATATTATTTGACAGCTGTATACACTATGGAAAAAGAGAAATAAATTAAACTTTTAAAAATTTGATGACTTATATTATCATACATGTATATAAAATGTTCATTGGAGGAGTATGGGGCTTAAGACCTATATATTATAATTTACATTTCCAATTGTCACTTAGTTTTTAAATTAGTGTTACATGCAAGATATAAAGGAAAATGATTTTTCTCAGACATAATTTGCAAATCAGAGTTATTACTGTAAAGGTGTTACATTTGGCGGTGTATTCTTTTTAGCTTTTTGGCGGAAAGAAACATTCGCTAATTTAAGTACAACGCTAAATGTCTTAAACATAAAACATTAAAATGCGCTAAATCATACCTACGCTAACTTATTAAAATATCAACTTCCGCCAAATATAGTACACTCTAAATATAAAACATTTACAGTATTTCATTAAAATAGTATGAGAAAGATAGAAAGTGCCAATTTTGCAATATTCTTAATACGGTATGGAAATACTTTCATAATTCATGGGCAATTTAAAGTTCAAAATTTTAATTTACGTTTTGCAATTTTTTTATATCGATTTTTCCAGTCTATTTAATTTTTAGATGAGACATCAAAACTTGTTATTATGTACACATTGTTTCGATTATTCTCTAAATCACATCTTTGATAATACGACATGCCGCTGTACTGAATGTGAGGTTTTTCCTACAGAAGATGACACCCAAGAAACTTGTTGAGGCTGTTTTACTGTGACTGATGAAAAAATGCTATGAACCTTTGGAGACCAAGGAATTGGAATCGTCTCTATTATGAGGGAAAGATGTAACCTAGAAAGAAACATGGTTGACCTTCATCACAACTTTGGTTTAATTTCGTGGTAGAAAGGAAAAATACTGTGGGTATTAACCTGTTAACCAAGACATTGTAATATGTGATCACACTGCCATTCAGTGAAAAAGCCCTTTTAGTTGACACATGAACACTGGACATTACACATGCTTGTTCCAAAGTGAAAAATTTGTTTGTTCCTGTACCTAGTTTATATTATGCTTTAAGAAAGCCTTAATTCAAAAAGTACTTTATAAAATGACAAACTGATTTTTCATAAATATTTTGTAGAGTGTGTACAGAAAAAAAATGTTTCTATGAATATGTACTGCATTTCATATAAAAGAAAGAAATGTTTCCCAAATTCTTCATGTACGATAAAAACTAATATAATATCTTAAAACAAATGATAATAGTAGAGAGGTACGTTCCTTTAAAGTTATTTTTAAGTGGGCTTTGCAATGTATCAACAGATATTCATTACTAGACAGAGGAACGTTCCTCAAATGCACGGGTTGCAAGCTTCATGAGGTAAAAGTTATAAACAGAAATACAACCATTTGTGAGAGGAACATTCCTCAAATGCCTGATTTAATATGAATAAGTTATCAATATATACAAATCTGAGAGAGTAACGTTCCTCATACATGTAAGTATCCTGTGTGAACAATGTTAAATTTTAGTGAGGAACGTTCCTTAAATGCCTAATGTTTGACAATTCATGGGACAACCATTTGTGAGAGGAACGTTCCTCAAATGCCTGATATTTGACAATCCTTGAGATGCCTAAAGTAATAATTAAATTCGAGCGAGGAACGTTCCTCAAATGCCTGATGTTTGACCATTCATGAGATGTCTTCAGAAAAAGTTAATTTGAGAGAGGAAAGTTCCTCAAATGTCTCATGTGTTAAGATTCTTAAAGTATTTAAAAATACACGCTGTATGTGCACATGTAAGAGAGGAACGTTACTCAAATGTCTGGTGATAATAAATTCATCTTAGTTTAAAGAGAGGAACGTTCCTCAAATGTCTGGTCATAACAAATGCATCTGAAGTTCAGAGAGAGGAACGTTCCTCAAGTGTCTGGTCATAACAAATGCATCTGAAGTTCAGAGAGAGGAACGTTCCTCAAATGTCTGGTCATAACAAATGCATCTGAAGTTCAGAGAGAGAGAGAGAGAGAGAGAGGAACGTTCCTCAAATGTCTGGTCATAACAAATGCATCTGAAGTGTAGAAAGAGGAACGTTTCTCAAATACTTAAAAAAAATCTTCAAAAAAGGAACTTGTGGAGACACATATAAGGATTTTAACACCAAAATGACTTCAGATTGTAAATCTTGGGTGAAAAAAGGGAATTTTGATTTTCCCTTTTAGTTTTGGATTGTGTTATATTTTATTGGTTCAACTTAATAAATCTGAACCTTATCATGGTGTCATGTTGTGTATAAAGTAGTTTTTAAATTCAAGTTCACAAAGCAGTAATAATTCTGAATGAAGGTTGTCATTTGGGTCAACTACATCAATTCACAAGCAAATGAATATAATTGCATCATCTTATTTTTCTGTCTTACAGGATGGGCCAAAATATGAATGAAGGACTGCAGTATTTCAGGGATGTTTTGTTTGTTGAAGGGGAGATTTTGCTCGCGGCACTGTTATGGAATTTGTCCTCATCTGAAGCTGAGTGCCGCCTTTACCCGAAGAGTTCATAAACCTTTTTTTGTTTTTGGTGTGGATGTGTATTAGTGTATGTGTCCATGGCTCTTTATTTTTGCCTAATGTAGTAGCTAACTACATAAGAAATGTTATTAGGGATTTTTAAATCCAAGGAGCACATGCAAACAAAAACTACTTTGCAGTCTTTTCATATTTAAATAAACCATTTCAATATAATTAAATATTGGCACTTCAATTTTTTATCATGAAGGTGTTGTAAAATTGCAATTTGTATATGATTTACTTTAAGTGCCTCGTCATATATTAGAACATATTATTTTAATCATAATATTCCAATCCCTCTGATTGGCTTAAAGTTGGTCACATGATTAAGTATATAACAGCATATGGACTTGAGTTACTATTTATAGAATCTGAAATGCATATCAACTTGATGTTTCTTAAAATGGAGTTAATTTTCTGTAAAGCGAAAAAAAGTAATTATTGCAAATAATTTCATTTATGTGACATGTTCTTGTTTAATAATGTTATAATATAACAGTATCTGTATTGTACATATTGTCATTCTTATCCATCATGTGATCATTATTGATCCATTTACCAAAAAAGAAAGCATGGCTTATTGAACTGCTGAATTTTTTTAACCCACCATCCACCCCATCTGCCACCAATGCTTGTTATTTCTTTCAGGTAAACATTTTTGTTATGTTTTACCCATCTTTCTATGATAGTGTTCGAATGGGATAAAGTGATTTTTAATATTCATTCTCCAGCGGACGTTCTAACTGAAAAAGTAAATTTTTATACATTGTAATAAATAGCAATTCCATGAATTAGATTACTGAGATTGAGTCCGCCATTCATTTTGTGTACCTCGCAAATTTGCTTCTGTCTGCAGCTTTCCTTTTGATTTTTAAACATTAATCAATGTTACTTTTTATATATATTTTTTCCTCAGCGGTGAGGGAAGCATTTTTTGTGTTCAATTTAATGCCTGTCTGATTGCTTTGTTATTGGCTGTTTGTTATTTTGTGTTCCCACCTTTTTTGATGGCAGGCAGCAGTTTTGAGCATTTTGTATATGTCTTCGGAACTTATGATGTTTATAAGGGGGTCAACTTGAAATACATGTATATTGTAATTTGTGAAAGATTACAGGGTTTGAATCCTTATTCTAGTCTGGTTGACCCCCCTTTTGCCTATGTACATCATGTTACAATGTCATTATGGTTCTGGGGGTCAGATTGTGTAATATTTTGACTAATATGTGTAATACTCTATATTTGAGTCCTCCTTTTAATGACCCCAATTTTATCAACCGTGTTTACCTTTCCGTCATTTACAATAATAAACGACATATTTTACTTCTACTTGATGTTATTTGTATTTGCCTGCTTTTAACAAAAAAAGCTCAGTCATTTGGCAAGAGAACTAAGGAACATATAATTAATAATATTGATTTTACAATTATAGCTAATAGGGTATATGATTTAACATTTCTGAAAAAAAGCATTTACTTCAACCTGTATTTAAATTTGTAATGTTCTGAAACTGATAAGATGTAACAATGACCTGAATTATGATCTACTTAATATTAGAACATACATGTATTGAATATTTTTATCAATATTGATACAAAACATAAACAAAAAAATTTACATTTGCATTGTTGGATAGACAGCATTAAAGGGATTATATATATAATATATATAGTAAACCATTTCAATGATTGAACTTTAGCATGCTATTTACCTAAATTAATGATTGATAAGTATCTGTGATCAATGGCCTTGATAAGGCGTAGGAGGAAATGGAAGTAAGTCTGAAATAGATGCAGAAAAATGTGAAATGAACCATTTGTGTCAAAAATCAATAGAAAGTTGTGTATACATATATGCTTACATGAATAAAATTTTCATGCTCCAAGAAACCTCAGTTTTATAATTCATATACATGAAAAGGAATTTGTGTTTTAATATGGGTTTTAACTGTTACAGCTCTATGTGGCATATCTGAGATAAAAAATAAAAATACACCATCAAGTGCATGTAGATTTACCTGATATTTGTTATTTATGTTCCAATTCAATTTTTCAGTGATTTTGAACTGTTCTATAGTTTAATTGACTTTACACTGTGGCTTATATTTAAATGCGGAGTAGGAAAATAAAAAGGGTATTGTTTCAAATACTTATGAAAATCGATTCATCTAATTTGAAAAATTTATGGGAAAGTCCTATCTTGATATATATTAACATGCATGCAAAACCAGTGCAAAAACATTTCTTAAATTCAGTTGATTTGAACTTATCAAAACTATGCCATAAATTACTTTCGAAAAGAGTTACACATAAGTGTCATAAATTTGTTGAAGTCATTGGAGGAGAGTATATGTAATTAGAATTGAGTATTTCATTATAGATTAGAGATTTAATTTAAAATATACTTTATTCATTGAATTTGATTGAATAGTAGACATAAATGTCCATGATTGTTCTCTCCATAGACTCTAGATTTACATAATGTAATGGTAAGGAAAAAAATTATGGCTGGTTTAGGTATCAAACTCTGAACCCTTGCATCACTTAATACAAGTGCTCTACCGACTTGCTGTTCATGCTAATATCCAAGACGCAGGCTATTTCATGTGATAAAAGGCACTTAACAAATACATTTTGACAATGTTTTGGTACCTATTGGAAATATTTTCAATAATATTCCCATCTTTCTTGCTGTAGTTCAGTTGACAATAGCCAAGTACTAGTTAGAGGTAGAAATAGTATCACCTCTTACAGGTAGGTATTTTAAAATCAGACACCTGTCGGAGTTAGGAGGCTTAAAATACTAGAAGTACATTGTATACAAATCTGGTACCTGTAAGAGGTAGGTGTGTTTAACTCAGGTATATATAAGAGGACTAGATTTTGATTGTATACTGTATATATCTTATACTTGTTGAAGGAAGTTGAACTAAAGTATGGTTCATGTTTCAGGTAGTAGTGTTCTTATCAAGTATTTTTTGACAGGTAGGTTGGTTAAAGTAACAGAATATGGTATGTGGACTTTTATAGGTGTGAGAAGTAAATTCTGATATCTATTATAAGTGTATTATATTCTAATGTGTCTAAAGGGTAGGGTGGTAATAATACTAAAATTGATTAGAGGTAAGTGAACTGAAACCTGGTTCTAATTTCGTCCTGGATTACAAGCTAGTACAAGATACAGGTAGGTTAGAGGAACCCTCCAACATAAGGGTAATTATGATATAAAATAAATCAGCATCTATGAAACACAGGAAGGAATATAACGAAAATACGGCCGTATTCTTATCTGGTACAAGGTACAGGTAGGTGAGAGAAAGCTCTGAGATCAGGGACATATCTTTATGTTAAACCTTTCTTTTGAATCTATATAAAAGGTAAGGAATTGCTTAGTAAGACCTGGGTAAGAATTTCAGCATAAAATAAATCAGCATCTACGAAACACAGGAAGGAATATAACGAAAATACGGCCGTATTCTTATCTGGTACAAGGTACAGGTAGGTGAGAGAAAGCTCTGAGATCAGGGACATATCTTCATTTTTAACCTATCTTTTAAATCTCCATAACAGGTAAGGAGTTGCCTAGTAGGACCAGGGTAAGAATTTCAGCATAAAATAAATCAGCAACTCTGAAAATGACAGGAAGGATTGTGTCAAATATTTTACTGTATCATAATCTAGTACAAGGTATAGGTAGGTGAGAGAAAGCTCTGAGAACAGGGACATATCTTCATGTTAAACCTTTCTTTTGAATCTCCATTAAAAGTAAGGAGTTGCCTAGTAAGATCGGGGTAAGAATTTCAGTATAAAATAAGTCAGCATCTACGAAACACAGGAAGGAATATAGCGAAAATACGGCCGTATTCTTATCTGGTACAAGGTACAGGTAAGTGAAAGAAAGCTTTGAGATCAAGGACATATCTTCATGTTAAACCTTTCTTTTGAATATATAAAAGGTAAGGAATTGCTTAGTAAGACCTGGGTAAGAATTTCAGCATAAAATAAATCAGCATCTATGAAACACAGGAAGGAATATAGCGATAATTTTGTCGTATTCCTATCTGGTACCAGGTACAGGTAGGTGAGAGAAAGCTCTGAGATAAGGGACATATCTTTATGTTAAACCTAACTTTTGAATCTCCATAAAAGGTAAGGAGATGCCTAGTAAGATCAGGGTAAGAATTTCAGTATAAAATAAATCAGCATCTACGAAACACAGGAAGGAATATAACGAAAATACGGCCGTATTCTTATCTGGTACAAGGTACAGGTAGGTGAGAGAAAGCTCTGAGATCAGGGACATATCTTTATGTTAAACCTAACTTTTGAATCTCCATAAAGGTAAGGAAATGCTCAGTAAGACCTGGGTAAGAATTTCAGCATAAAATAAATCAGAATCTATGAAACACAGGTAGGAATATGAGGAATACTTTGCTGCGTTCTTATCTGGTACAAGGTACAGGTAGGTGAGGGAAAGATCTGAGATCTGAGACATATCTTCAGGTTATACTTATTTCTTAATCTCCGTAAAAGGGAAGAAGTCGTCGGGTTCGATGTCGAATTATTAGCTGGTATTAGGTACAGTTAGGTAGGAAAACTCTTTTAAGATCTTGGTAATAATTTCGATCTTAAATAAATCAGCAGCAATGAATGACATGTAGGGTTATGATTATTTACATCCAAATTAGATGCTTTCTTTTAAAATAATTTGCTGTAAATGAATGCATCATATGAATACCTTATAAACAAGAAGTGTTTGTGTAACACTGATGCCCCCGTATGGCAAATATTAAGCTTTTTTTTAAATGCAAATTTAATTAATAGGTACCAAAAGTAAGGTATTCTCAATGGAAAACAATTGTGAAATTTGAAAGTAAGCAAATGTTAAAATGTCAATGTAATTGGTATCAAAATGAAAGGTCTTGCCACATAGAATTCTTATATAGAGTATGAAAGCCCTAACCCTAACCGGTCAGAAGTTATGACCTAGGTTATTTTTATAAAGTAGGTCAAACACCAACGTCAAGGTCAAAGGGTCAATGTTCTTGGTATCCAATGAAGTAACTTCTCACAAGGATTAAATGTGTTAAGTATGAAAGCACTAGCCATAATACTTTAAAAGTTATGGTTAATGTTTGCTTTTTTAAAGTAGGTCAATCTCAAAGGTCAAAGGGTCAAAATTCTCGGTATCCAATTAAGTAACTTCTCACAAGGATCAAGTATTATAAGATGAAGAATGAAAGTCATATCCCCTACCGTTCAAAAGATATAGCCAAGGTTAAAGTTTCTTCACAAGTACGGAAATCTACAAGGTCACGGTCAAAGGATCAAGGCTGTTGGTATCAAATGAAAGGTCACTCAAAAAAGATTACATATGTGAAGTATAAATGTCTTGGCATCTACTGTTCAAAAGATTTGGCCAAAGTAAACGTTTAAAATTTTCATGACAAATGGGTCAGAATGCAAAAATTAATATAAATAATCAAGAGCTAATATCAGCCTTTCAGTGCTGAAACCATTGTTAAAAAAGGATGACTCAAAGATCTATAAAATAAAAAGTTGGTGTGCCATTCGCCTTAAACGTTTATGAAGAGTTATTTGCATTAGATGAAAAGAAGAAAAATTATTATTTCTCAAAGTATCTTAACTTAATAAAGATATAGTTTATTCAAATATTTACAAAGATATTAAGAACATAAAGAATCAAGGATCATTATTCTATTAATTGCCGTTGTAAAGTTTCAATTCCCAACTGTTTAAGCAGTTTTCTCTTTGTAACAGGGGTATGGAAATGATTGACAACTCCTGTCAGGGTTCTTTATATTTATTCGCAGTGGAGTGACATGGCATATACATCAATTTTATTATAGCCCTGTAAATATCATAAAACAACAATAAATATAATGTAAATATCACATAATGTTCAATCATTACTTTTACATGTAACATGAAGATAATAGATTATCATCCTAAGTTTACATAATTATCATCAAAGGGAGATAACTCTTGAATATATAAATCTTTACATACTTCTCCCAAAATTATCATAAAAAGATATCCAAGATAAAACATATAAATCTCACCATTCTGTGGGAACAGGCTTTCCCAATAAAGTGTCTGACTGACAAAATGTATGTCTGTATATGAAATTAATGGTGATCTGTAATTTAATACAATAACACTTAAAATATAATCTCTTAAAAATATACCAATTGCTCACTTTGAACAATATAATCAAAAATATCTTTGATCATCATAAAAACATATAATTTGATTAACATCAAATTACTTCTAGAAAATACTTCATATTGATCTCATAACCAATAATAAATATGCATCATAAAATAACTTTCTCTCAAATTCATTCATTCACTTTAGTAAGTGCAATTGGAAATAGCTTTTGCATACTATAGGATGAACATTTAAAATAAGAAAATATTAGTAACTTACCAGAGAAGGAAAATCTTCTGTCTCAAGTCTATGTATATAGATCTAAATAAAAGGTCTGGTCTGATCAACCCACAGAACAAAGAATGGTCATAATAAAGCGGGAAAAATCCAGACCAACCAAGAAAACCAATCGAATCCGACCTTTCAAAACAATGACCAATAAAACCCAAAATAACAACGACCACTTCCAAAATACCTGATCAATGCCCTGGGGTATATACAAACATGTACAGGTAATACAGGTAAGGGAGAACTAAGGAGTGGATCTAGGTTTTTAATAAGTTAAATAAAAATTAAAATAAATATTCTGGCAAGTTCTATAACTTTATTTTATACAAATCTAACACTATTACATCTTCCTTTGCTGTAAGTCAAACCAGTAGAGCTTCATTCTCGACAGAGACTTCTGGTTACCCGTAGGCCTTGAAATACCCGGAGATGTCCAGAAATTGTAAACAATTTTTTGTGATCGTCATCAATCGCGTCTGATCTAGTTTTTCTGCTGGTAAAATTCCAACATGCGGCGTCTGTTTTAAGAACAGTTGCTTGATGTTTTTTTTCCTACATAGTCGTTTGCTTTTCAGACATAGGCTTCTACTCACTTGTTTTTTTTTTATTTATTTTCTCAGAACTAACGGATGTTGTAATGACGTCCATAACGGTCACTGCCGTTTTAGATCGCTGTTTTTTCGTAGTCGAAATTACTGTATACAGGGTTATTTTCGCCCCGTGTTATTTTCGCCCTTTTGAACTTGTGAACAATTTTGCCCCGTTTTAAATTCGCCCAATCATATTTCTGTTTAAGAAATTATGAGGTGTAATTTGAATTCGCCCCGTTTTAAATTCGCCCAATCAAGAAGAGGGCGAAAGGGGCGAAAATAAAACGGGGGCGAAAATTTCCCTGTATACAATATTTCTTGTAAATTTTCAATAATTGCAGAATTTGTAGCATGCTCGACTTTCTCCTCAGCACTGGTAATTACATTCATGTCTCTCAAAATTTTTACTGTCAGTGAATTTGGGTCTTTTGTGCATTCTGACAAAATAGTTGCAAGCTTTTGGGGTGTTGACGGAAGCGATTCGTTGACTTTGCGCAATGCCCTCCATTGCGCCATTCTGTTGTTATAGGGCGTCCTTTTTAGGCGGAAGCAGCCGTCTTTTACATTTGCTTTGTTGACCTTCGACCTCTCAAGATGTCAAAGTTCATTTTTGCCCCGTTTCATTTGTTCGAATCCCGGTCTGGGCTGCTGCATTTTCTCCACTCCTGTTACAGATTTGGTGCCGTTGACCACCCCTGGAATTGCAGGTGAAAGTCCTTCCAGGGGCAATAAGAACTTGGGTTGTGTCTTCGAGGGCGAAGACAATTTAAGGAGGGAGGAATGAAATGGTTTGGGCCGTGGTTATCGGCCTGGATAGCTCAGTTGGTAGAGCACCTGACTAGAGATGCAGGGGTCCCAGGTTTGATTCCCGGTCCAGCCATACATTTTCTCCTTTCCTGTTACAAATTTGTAAACTAAGAAACAAAAACATAAACAGTGCAAATTCTGTGGCAAGTATCATGAATTAAAGAAAGAAAAATGCCCCGCATACGGAAAAACTTGCAGAAAGTGCCACAAACTCAACCATTTCGAAAACAAGTGCTCATCATACACTAAATATGGGCCCACAAAGATCACGAAGAAGAAAGTTCATGCAGTAGACTTTTGTGAAAGCTCCGACTCAGATGATTACTACCAGTCGAACTCTTGTCATTAACTCAGATCGCATCTGTGAACTCTTTGAACTCCGAAATAGCACAGGCAACCATGCTAATCCAAGGACAGAAAGTCAAATTTCAGCTTGACACAGGAGCTACGTGTAACATTCTACCTATAAACCATTTGCGTCATGTTCCTCCTCTGCGCCCAACTAATTACAAGCTCCGTATGTATAATGGCACAACGATCAAGCCCCTTGGAAAATTTGCGTTATCAGCGACCAACCCCAAAAACCAGATCACTCAGGAAGCTGATTTCGTTATCATCAAAGACAACTGTATGCCTCTACTAGGTAACGATACACTTCAGGATATGGAACTACTACAACGGAATAGTGAGAATATTCTAGCCATTTCCAACTATTCACCTATCACCAAAGAGCAGCTGCTCACTGAGTACAAGGATGTGTTTGAAGGCATTGGACGTTTGGAAGGAGACTATCATCTTGTTGTTGACAAGTCCGTTCCTCCAGTTGTACACTCTCCAAGGAGAGTTCCTCTAGCTCTCAAAGCACAGCTGAAAGATGGAACTTGATCGTCTATAGAATCGGAACATTATCGCTCAAGTGAGTGAACCTACACCATGGGTTTCTAGTTGCCTCATGGTTGTCAAACCGAATAAACTGCGGATATGTATTGACCCAAAAGACTTAAATAAAGCTCTGAAGCGTAGTTATTATCCGCTACCTACTATTGAGGAAGTTTTTTCACAGTTAACCAAGGCCAAAGTTTTCAGTGTCTTTGATGCCAAGAATGGGTTCTGGCACGTCCAGATGGATCATGAAAGTTCACTGTTAACTACATTCAATACGCCCTTCGGACGCTATCGCTGGCTAAGAATGCCCTTTGGCCTGTCTACAGCCCCTGAAGAATACCAAAGGAGACAAGACCAAGCTGTTGAGGGATTGCCGGGTATACATAGTGTAGCAGATGGCATTCTTGTGTATGGCGAGGGGGATACTTGACCACGACCGAAAGTTATGCACTGATGGACCGGTGTCGAGAAAGTGGACTCGTTCTAAACAAAGACAAACTTCGATTACGACAGAAGGAAGTGCGATTCATTGGACACCTCGTTACATCAGAAGGTCTGAAACCGGACCCCGAAAAGGTGAAAGCAGTTAAAGAGATGCCGAATCCCGAGGATGTTGCTGGTGTCAGGAGATTTCTTGGATTTGTGAACTATCTTAGCAAATTCTTGCCATCCCTAAGTGATTTGTGTGAGCCACTTAGGAAACTTACGCTCAAAGACGCTGAATGGAGCTGGCATGAGGTCCATGACAAAGCTGTGTCTGACATAAAACAGTTAGTCATTTCTGAACCGGTGCTTAGTTACTTTGATCCTAACAAAAGCCCAACTCTTCAGTGTGATGCCTCGGAAACTGGACTGGAAGCCACAATCTTACAGGAAGGAAAGCCTGTTGCTTTCGCAAGTCGTGCATTGACTGACACAGAGACTCGGTATGCACAGATCGAAAAAGAGTTATTGGCAGTGTATTTGGACTTTAAAAATTCCACCAATACACATATGGACGTGATGTGACTGTTCAGAGTGACCACAAGCCCTTGGAGATTATCCTTAGAAAACCACTTCACATTGCACCTAAACGACTTGGCATATCATCTTGGGAAAGAAATGTACCTAGCAGACACTTTGAGCAGGGCATACCTAAGAAACAACGACCAGACTGGCACACTTGAAGAGGAAGCAATACATCAGGCACGATTTCTCCCTGTGATCAAAGACAGACTTCATGAACTGAGACAGGAAACTCAGGAAGACAAAACACTAGTAGAGCTGATCAAAGTTATTCTCTCAGGATGGCCAGAAATCTCTGCGTGTGTTTCAGCTCCCTTACAGCCATATTTCAGCATCCGTGATGAATTGACATTTCAAGACGGCATTGTATTTAAAGGAGAGCGCATTCTTATCCCAGAGACAATGAGAATGGACATGTTGCACCGTATTCACTCATCTCATATTGGAGTTGAAGGACGTCTCAGGAGAGCTCGTGAAAATTTGTTCTGGCTGGGTATGACCAAAGATGTGAAAGACTTTGTGACTAAGTGTGATACCTGTCGTTCCTTTGATGACAAACAAATGAAAGAGACCCTCGTAATCCATGATGTACCCACACGTCCATGGGCCAAAGTAGCTAGTGACCTAGTTAGCCACAATTCGAAGGAGTACCTTGTGACCGTTGATTATTTCTCTAACTTTTGGGAGGTTGACTATCTTCGCAATACTAAGTCGAAGACTGTAATTCAGAAACTGAAGGCATTGTTTCCACGCTATGGGATTCCAGACACCCTTGTATCTGACAATGGGCCCCAGTTTGCCTCTACTGAGTTCCAACAGTTCGCCAAGGAATGGGAATTCAGTCATGTGACTAGCTCACCGAAGTACCCCCAAAGTAATGGAAAAGCTGAGCAAGCTGTCAAAATGGCCGAAAGATTGCTGAAACGAGCCTTGAAATCTCTGTCTGATCCTTATCTATCTCTGCTAGATTTTCGTAACACACCTACTCAAGGAATGGATACTAGCCCAGCTCAGCGTTTGATGAGTCGAAGCACGAAGACACTCTTGCCTACAAAGGAGACCCTCCTAGTTCCGGAAGT
Organism: Saccostrea cuccullata; assembly: GCF_032062105.1. NCBI lineage: Eukaryota > Metazoa > Mollusca > Bivalvia > Ostreida > Ostreidae > Saccostrea > Saccostrea cuccullata. The sequence goes on along the minus strand of NW_026929601.1, from coordinate 12,196 downwards.
TTATCTGTTGAAATCTCAGAAGCAATTAACCTCTCTAGACCGAAGACAAGCTTGGTACTATAATCGTGGAGCAAGAGATCTACGACCACTGGATATCGGAGAAAAGGTGCATATAGCACCACCAGAAACATTAGGACATACTGACAACGAATGGAGAAAAGGAACTGTGAAACATTCACTAGGAAACAGATTGTATGAAATTGAATCTAATGGACAGACATACCGTAGGAATCGTCGTGACCTCCGTCCAAGTCAACTTGCTGACACAGACGCTCACATGTATGAGGACATTGATGACAGACCCGTCCAGGAACAACCTGGACGCATTAACTGGACAAACTTCTGTGAATCCAACCTCAAAACCTACCAGTGCACCCAAGAGTGATACTGCACCCCCACTTACCACACGATCAGGTCGAGTGGTTAAGGAACCATCTCGATTCAAGGACTATGTGAATTAGACTTCAGTTTAGATTCATTTTGCTAGTCATGAGTAAGCCGTTTTATAAGGGCACAATAAACCCTTGACTTGCTCACCCTTGAGCAAGAAGCTCAAAATTATGTTTTAGTGAGATTACTTTGAATATGTTGTTAATTGCATGTTTTGTCTCGCACATTTTAACTATAACAGATTTTGTATAAACTATCTGGTGTAATACAGCAACTTAAAGGAAGGAAGGTGTAACACGTTTTGCGTTTTGTGAACTTTATTAATTTCATTCTTAAATATTAATTTACTTTCGTTTTGTTAGATGAGAGTTTCAAAAATAAATCAGTTTGTTATACCGTTAACTGAGCTGCTGTTGTGATTTAAGATTGTGCACCAAAGCTGCACGCTATACGGTGTTTTAATACTTTAACAATGCTGTTTCTATTGAACTATACTACACGGAAGTGAAACAGAAGGAAGAGAACAGTAGCATTTGAATTTGAAACTTTGTAATGGCATAAGTATATATTTACGTTCGCTGTGTTTTTCTAGTAAGCCTACTTTGAAATTGATTTGTAAACCATTTTCGTGTATACTCACGCGTAGAAATATACACGGAGAAACGTTACGTCACAATGAGGCTGCAGCGACGTTAGTAAAAATGCACCGATATAGGGCAGCGAGAAATTCAAATATTGAGTGTATTTTTGGTGCTTCCAAAAAAGTAAAATGCAAATATAAGGAATGTTTTTAAGTTTAGTGCGAATTATTGGTGTGTGAATCACACAGACGCGCTCGTAGGCATATTTTTTTTTATGAAGAGCTACGGCGCTTCACAAAAAAATATGCCTACGTAACAATTCTGTGTGATTCACACACCATAACTCACACAAAACTTTAAAACATTCCTTAAATAACCGTTCACGGTAGCTCAGTCAGTAGAGCGCTCGCTCCGTGATCGGGAGGTCGTGAGTTCGTATCTCGGCCGCGACTGACCCAGTCGATAAAATGGGTAGCAACTGTTCCTTCGCCATGCGCTCGGCACTTTGAAGTGAAAGTTGCAGGTCCTTCGGATGAGACCTTAAAAACCGAGGCCCCGTGTCAGCGGCAGGCGTTGGCACGATCAAGATCCCTCACTGCTCAATGGCCCTGAGTGCCGAGTAAAGGTCAAAATTTGAAGCCCTTCACCGGCATACGGTGACGTCTCCATATGAGTGAAAAATTCTCGAAAGGGACGTTAAACAATATACAATCAATCATTCCTTAAATAATAGATCATTGGTTTAGTCATGTTCTTGGCAACATTTATTGAAATCGGACCTAAACTGTTTGAGGAGAAGCGAAAATATTTAAAAGAAATTTATGATTTTAGTAACCATACCAACTCTTCTCATAGAAATCAAAAACCGATAAAAGAGTAATATGTATCTTAGTCATGAAAATGTAGTCTACTTGTATGCAAAATTATATTGAAAGCAAACTGCAACTGTATGAGGAGTGGTAGCATTTTGCTTTTTGTTAATTGCTTAACGTCCCTCGAGAGATCTTTTTCACGCATATGGAGACGTCATCACTTGCCGGTGGAGAGCTGCAATATTTGTCCTATACTCAGCACTAAGGGCCATTGAGCAGGGAAGGATCGTTTTCGTGCCAGCACCTATATACTACGACATGGGACCACGGTTTATACGGTCTCATCCGAAGGACCGGTCTCCACGTCCCACAGTGAGATTCGAACCCGCGACGTAAGAATAACTCCTTACTTCGCGACTCTAGAGCAGACGCTCAAACCACTGCGCCACGCAGGCGACGAGTAGCATTTCGGAAAATATTTCACAGAATTTCTATTTTTAGTAACCAGTGTACCAAGACAACACTTCATCGAGATCAAAACCTGATACACAGAAATATGTATCTTAGTGTAGTCTACTTGTGTGCTAAAATTATATAGAAATCAGACCTATACATGTACTGTAGAGATGTAGCATATAGAAAATATTTGAAAGAAGTTTCTATTTTTAGTAACCATGACAAAACCGTTCATCGAAATCAAAACCCGATACACAGAAATATGTGTCTTAGGGTAGTATACTTGCGCAATCATGATGAAGGATAGGGAAATGATGGAAAGTATTCAACATCAAAGTCCATAAAACAATACAAAATAGGAGCAGAGCAAACGCGGGACTCCAAAACATCAGAGGTGGGGTCAGGTGCTGTGGAGGAGTGAGCATCCCCTGCCGACCGGTAACACCCACCGTGTGCTCTTTGTCATGATCGGGTTTTTAACGGGAAAATCCGTCGTCAATTCAGTGTATAAATAATCGACTTACACCTAGTATGAAAAACGTCTGTCAGCATTTGAATCAATGATGTTATATTTGTTGACAAGGCCATTGTATCGACCATAGAACTTACGAAATGATGACGTTAAACGAGACTGCTGATATTCTTATTTCATCAATTTGTTTGTCAATAATTTACCTGGTTTTAGATATTGTTCATACCTATAGATCATGCTCTTGGAAAAAGGCAACTTTGAATATAGTTTAAAGGGCGATGCAATGACATTGTTGAAAAACGAAGGCAGATCCTGGAAGAAAAGAAAGTTTCACCTGCCAAAGTGGAACAAAATTTACTGACACAACAAAAGAGACAAACAAATAAAATAGAATATGATGCGCTAAAGCAGTCGTATTGAAGAGTTGGTGCTGCACTAGGAGAAAATTATCATGGAAAGCATTGGGTGTTCAACTTTGCTTTGGATTTGGAAACTTTTAAGGGGGCTCTCTACACCACCAACGTAGGAAAGATGTTTTATTGCATACATTCGCTTTCAATAGTGTAGTCAATATCCAAGAAAAATAAATTCCCAAAGTACTAAGGTTTATTTTATATTAATTTTTTACACTAAAAATCATATAACAGAAATCTATTATTTTTCACTTATTTCAATGCTTAAGGCTTTCAATTTTCTATAGAAATCCGTTGTTCTGCAAACTTAAAATAAAATACAAAAACAACATAAATGAATGTTGAACATTTTTTTTTTTATTCAAATCTACAAAAAAGAGGAAAAAAATTACTGTAAAACTGTAAAAAATATAAATAATATTTATAGATAAGTAAAATGAAAGAGAGAAATTGAAAAAAATTGAAAAATTGAACAAAATATTAAAACATTACAAAAATCATGCTATGAAAGATCCTATTAAAGAGCTATCTTACTTTATTTTACCTGGACTCAAATATCTTGTTATCAATTTCCATTTTCAATGATAAAATGCAAAAAAAAAATAATTAATAATACAAATAATTATTTTATGCACAAATATTTAAAAAAGGAAGTACTTGTCATAATGATCATGATGAGTATACAAGAAAAAGCCACTACAGCTACAATGAAATACATATATAGTTATACCCCACGCAACTAGTTGCGGGAGGTATAATGTTTTTGACCCGTCCGTCAGTCAGTCAGTCAGTCAGTCCGTCAGTCAGTCAGTCATCTTTTTTTTGTCAGCGCAACTCCTCATAAACTGCCGCACAGAATTTCGTCAAACTTTGCAGGTATTTAGGACACAATGTGTAGATGTGCATATTACCAGGAAATTCCGATTCCGTTATTTTTTCCGGGACTTTCCACACTAAAAACTTAGGCATTTGGCCATACCTTTTATATAGAGGTGAACAGTTTGTCAGCGCAACTCTTCATAAACCGCTGCACAGAATTTCGTTAAACTTTGCAGATATTTAGGACACAATGTGTAGATGTGCATATTACCAGGAAATTCCGATTCCATTATTTTTTCCGGGAATTTCCGCACCTTTCAACTTAGGCATTTGGCCATACCTTTTATATAGAGATGAACAGTTTGTCAGCGCAACTCCTCATAAACTGCTGCACGGAATTTCGTCAAACTTTGCAGGTATTTAGGACACAATGTGCAGATGTGCATATTACCAGGAAATTCCGATTCCATTATTTTTTTCCGGGAATTTCCGCACTTTTTAACTTAGGCATTTGGCCATCCTTTTACATGTATATAGAGATGAACAGTTTGTCAGCGCAACACTTCATAAACCGCTGCACAGAATTTCGTCAAACTTTGCAGATATTTAGGACACAATATGTAGACGTGGATATTCCCAGGAAATTCCGATTCCGTTATTTTTTCCGGGAATTTCCGCACTAAATACTTAGGTTTTTGGCCATACCTTGAATATAGAGATGAACAGTTTGTCAGCGCAACTCCTCATAAACAGCTGCACAGAATTTCGTTAAACTTTGCAGATATTTAGGACACAATATGCAGATGTGCATATTACCAGGAAATTCCGATTCCTTTATTTTTTCCGGGACTTTCCGCACTAAAAACTTAGGTTTTTGGCCATACCTTTTATATAGATATGAACAGTTTGTCAGCGCAACTCCTCATAAACCACAGCACAGAATTTCGTTAAACTTTGCAGATATTTAGGACACAATATATGTAGATGTTCATATTACCAGGAAATTCCGATTCCTTTATTTTTCCGGGAATTTCCACACTTTCCAACTTAGACTTTTTGGCCATATTTTGAATATACAGATGAACAGTTTGTCAGCACCACTCCTCTTAAACTGTTGTACATAGTTTCGTCAACCTATGCAGATGTTTAGGACATATTCCATTATTTTATCCCAAAGAGTTTTGCGTATTATTCAAGGATATTTCTCACCCACCCACCCCACCCCACCCCCTTCAAATTAATGTTTGGATTTGTATAATGCCAAGAAATTTTGATTCCATTATTTATCTAGAAACTTCATTCCACATTTAAATGTCCTCATATGCAAGACATTTTGATGTGAAGATTTTTTTGCAATTATTGCGTTTTTGATCTATACTATGTATTTAAGGTGCACTAGCTGTGCCTTTCATTATGTGTTTCACTGTCAAGTTTTGGGGGAGCGTGGGGTATGTGAGCTAGCTCACTTTTTCTTTCATTATAAAAGCAAAAAAAAAAAAAATTAAAAATAAAAACACGCACACATGCACATAGAGAGAGGACAAAAAAAAATGCCAAAACACAGTCTGTAAATAAATAGAACACAAACAAGGGAAAGACAAAACAGAAACATTTGAATTGATTAAATTTAAGGGACTCCGACCCTCAGCCAGGAAGGACAACTCTTTAATTTATAATTGAATTCAAAAAGTCTTTGAATGAAGCTTGAAAATGAAATCTTTTCATGCAACAATTTTCATTATATGAATCAGCTTAAATCAGCGTCAAATAGAGATAATTATTTTCTTTAATGCATAATATGAATAAAGGAACGTTTTAACGTCATAAGTCAACATGAAATAATTCTAAATATATGTACAATATATGTTAAGGTATATTTAAGTCACCTCTACCGGCAGCCTAAGTTTTGCTAAGATTGCTAAATCTTATTACGCTTCTTGTTATGGTCTTAAGTTTTAGAATGTACTTAAGTCCTACTTAAGCACGGTCTTAGACTTAAGTATCCTTTATGTTGCGACCCCCAGGTCTTTACAGGATATGCACACTATCTCCAAGACAATGGAATCATACTTACATTGTTATGATGTATTAAATATGTAAAAGTTATTAAAAGTACATTCATATATATTTTTAAATATCTTTGCAAATAAAACAAACAACTTGATTCAAATTCCATGTTCAGAAAAAGAAAATCAGGAAGAGAAATGAGTGACCAACTTCGCAAACGGGTCTGCCATCCGGCATCAAAACTTACAGCCTCCGCACGGTCAGAATTTTCACAGCTGAAGTTTCAAGAATGACTGTATATATATATTTGTTGTACAAAGTACAAATATATATATATATATATATATATATATATATATATATATATATATATATATATAGATGTGTATGTGTGTGTGTGAGGGTGTGTGTGTGGGTGTGTGGGTGTAACATTATTTTTAAAAATGGAGGTTTTTCCATGAAATTGTTTATTGCCTTAAAATTAAAAATATTTAGAAATTATATTAAAATCAATTATTAAAATCATAATTAAGAATATTTTCTAAACGGTCTTTTTCTTCTCTTAGTGCGTCTTGGCATGTCTCGTCTGCTACCGCCTCTAAAGCTATGCCTGCCTCCCTTTCTCTCTTTTTTAATGTTGTTGGTGAAACAGATGGTAGATCTAGTGTCAAAGCAGAGTATTCACAACTGTTTCACCAATCCCACAAAAAAGAATTGCTGAAACAGGTCAAGTCAGTTATTAAAACTTCTGCTTTTTTGTAGATATAAATAATGATTATGAAAAAAAAATGTATTTCTTTTGAAAGATTATGTTTACCTGCACCAAATTTGGGAATTCACATCCCATACATTTTGGCCATGCCTTTTCCCAGTGGGGACAAGTGTAACATTTAGATAGTGTACACATTTCATGTGAAGTAAACTACCTGTATCAAAATATATCTACATGTTAGTTTTATGCAAATACTATACAACTTCATTATTAGCAATATATACTGAAAGGAAAAAGAAATGCATAAGAACATAACATGCGAAAATTTTTGACTATGTGGCCGAAATTAAAATTATGAAAATTGGTCATACGTGTATTTTTGTTACTTTGCGCTAAAATCGCTGGTCAAATCTACACAATTACACTGGGTCCGTAATTGAAGTGCGTAAGTGAATAAAAAGGCAACAACCTGTTGCTGTGCAGTTTGATTAAAACTTTTCAACAAAAAAGTTTATTTCAGTTGTCAGAGAGTAACTTAAAAGGTTTCCAACCAACCATGGCATGACGTTGAGGCGTAGCAACGTCACATCAAGACAAGGCCTTTCATCATGACACCTCGGTTATTGTCAAGGCATTATCACTGAAACCGATATTTATACATCAGACTATCATACCCATATTTTCCACCCTAAAATTGACAGAAATTCTCTGCTCTAATTTTGCCCGCGAGCTTGGCAACTTTTATTCTCACACGCGCACGTACCCGTGGAATGCGTAACGCGTAATGTTTTTAAGATGTTCACACTGGGAAAATGTAGCCAGTGTTTGTCGAGACTTTCTTGCAAACATTCACGTGTAAGAATCCAGCTGGATTCTGTAAATTCTATCCTAAAACGAAAATTCGTGGCATTCATTTGGCAGGGGGATTTTTTGGCTTTGGAAAATTACAGCTACTGTCAACCATTAAGATTATTGTCGGAAGGGTTGAATAATAATCCTATGAGAAAGATAAATGCTCTGGTGAACTCAATGCACAGGAAAATCAAGGCTTTTACCAATGTGCAACGGAGATGATGAGAATTTTTATTTTAATTTTGGGGAGTATCGACATATCAATTTCAAAAACTCATGAATTATCAGTCAAAGTCAAACAAGATTTTGGTAACTTGTTGATTAAAGATGAATTAAAATGTTTGATAACAATACTGGAAAACGTTTTCGAAATAATAGTTTTAATTTAATTTCAAAGTGTAATATGCGTTTCTTTTTCCTTTCAGTATATATTTTATCAGTTTAAAATATTACTTATTTTGATTACTAACAAGCATGTGTGGTGATGAAAACAAATATGATACAAAATTATAATGTATATTTATACAATGTTATCATAAAATTATTAGTATTTTCTAGTATTTTAATAATACCTAGTCCATATCTGGTATCTCATATGCAAGAAGACAACTGTAAAGGTTCCCTGCATGAATGGCATCCTTTACCCAGCTCTTGGTTTAAAAAATTAATGTCTATGATGTGTCGCCCTTGCAAGTGAAAGACATTTCCACCTAAATGGTGTATATAAATATATTTAAAATGAAGGCATGTTATTTAAACTTGTTTACATGACAGTTTACCAATGCAGAGAGAGAGAAAGACGGAGAGATCCAGGTTTTAGATTCATATATTTATTCAATGCTTACCATTTCTCTCAGGTTCTTCTTCGTCACTCGCTGATGAACTACATGTATATTCATCTGTGTCTTCCTCCTCCTCCTTTTCCTCCTCATACTCAGGAACATCTGTGTCTGGGCCTTATAAAGTATTGACATTGTATAAATTTTCATTTGAAAAAAAAAAAGAAGTATTTTATTAAATAAATGTACACATTTTATTTGAAATGCTTTTATATAAATTTATCATTCCTTGGAATGTATACACTTACATGAATCAACAACAATAGATATATAAGAATGATTATGAAAAACATGGTCCTCTGTAGACAATGTGGTAGAATCCTCTGGTTCCTCTCCTCTTGAAAATCTTCCCCTGTTTTTGCAACCTATCAATTTTCAACAGTTGAAATCAAGTTACATTCAAATAAACAAATCAGATTTCATCCCTCAACCGCAATGTTTAAATAAACTTCTTATAGTAATGAAATATTAGCGAAAACAAATCTCCAATTTATTTGATTATTAAATTGTATGATACCTTTTTCTAACACAAGGTAAACAAGCTCTAGTGAAAACCATTAAAATATTTTCAGGATGTACTTCTGAATTCAAAGTTTTAATTAAGCAAATCATACTCACCGTCTCATCAAAGGTGTAGGTATGGTCTGAGCCGTCGATGACATTTTCCAATCAAGTTTAAAAGCAAGAAACCCCGGTTTCGTTAGAAAATCACGTTCTTCGTGCAAAAACAGCTGATAATCAATGTCCGTAAAATGCTTGAGTAAAGGGCAAAGACATAGTCTTTTCAGAACGTTTTGGTGATTTAAATATTAAAACAGAAGCGTTCCAATTAGCGGTGTATCGAGAATTTGTTCACACCATTATCGGTATATTTCGGATCAAAATGGCGTTTCAAACGGAAGTCAGCCATGTTGTGACGTCGTAGAGGTCCCCCTTAAAGTTCAGTTCAATAAACAAAATTTATTAATCGATAAATTGCTGAAACTTATCATGGGCCATCAAATTTCACAGGTGTATTGCTTGTGACAAGACCTTTCTTTGGGTATCCCCATACGCACACAAAACTGACACAAACCCTTTGACAGTAACTGCGGTACTACTCTTCTACAGGCCAAATTCATATTTTTTTTCAAGAAAGGTCACGTCGGACGGCGAGATAAATCAAAATTGTACACGTCAGCATCATGCAATATCTACCAATCACAAAAGAGAGGAAGTATAAAGACCGAAGACTGTCGAGAAAACTTCCAACTCTGTATACCGTCTTCCAAGGAAGACGGTTATCACGGCAAGCTTCAATGGTCTGGTTTGTGACAATATGTTCTTTTATGTAAAGAGGATATGCAGGTCGTATCGAGTACAATAGAGGGATATACATGTCCAAGGAATCTACTTTTTTATGGATTTTGTTACCATTTTGCACAGAGTCGGTTACAGAGAACAATTGTCTAATCCTATGACAAACCGAGAAAACATGCTGCTTTACTATATGTTTACATTTTATCACAGACACATTGTTTAGGTCAATTATCCCATTATCTCTACTAAATTTCAAACTTCTAATGGTCAACCAAAGCTGTTTATACATAATAATACGCATGGAACCCCAGTGATTACCATTTTGGGTCAACAAATGCACGTGAAAATTGTATTAACTGATACTCGGGAATACATGTAGACCTAACATTTTGCCAACCAAACACCATAAAAACTTTAAACAACTAGCATGCAATTTTATAAATCAATTGTTTGTTCCTGGGAAGCGTAGATCCTTTTTCCATCATGAAATTCCCTTAGTATTTCGTGGTACTCACTCGTAACGCATATCATTTACAAGTAGCTGATTAGTCAGAAAGCATTGCCAGTGTCTCGATTAGCATACGACTTTATTCTTACTCAGAAAAAATAGTTTCGTCCATTTGTTTATAATGGAAAAGGCCAGCTAGATTTAAAAAAAAAAGCATGTGAGCGCAGTTAGGGACATTTTTCTCCTTTCACATTTCAAATATCATCAGAGGATCTGGAGGAGATCCGAGAAAATGTGGGAATCATTAACTATGCTAGGACATCCTTATTCCTATGCAAAGAAGCTAGGTCTTTTCAGTTATTGTGAAACACATTCGTCGATGTGATGAAAAAGTATTTGGAGTTTCTAAATCAACAGAAAGAAAGATCTCGTTTTAACCAACAACAACTCGAGCCTGTTAGAGGATTGAATGATAAATGGTTACTGAAGAAAATTGAAAAATCAGAAATATTACAAAAAAGTATGATTAAATCCATCAGTCACAAGTGACTTCTGAAAATTGAATAATATCAGGCATTATCAAGCCCTTGTTTTTATAAAACATACAATCAGATGACAGGCTTGATAGATGAGATTGGCTGGAAAAGACGTATGCACCTTATCTTGTAAAGTTACACACGCATAGAATATATTTGGCAATAAGCCCCACATGGCGAACTTTTTTTTTCTGGAAGAGGATCTTATGTCTGTTGTATTTTATTAATATACACTTTCACTTTTTATAAAACCTAAAACTAACCAAGATTTATTGTACCGTGTGCAAAGCGTAAACCTAGCATAGGTTACGTCAAACGTGTTTATGATCTATGTGACTTAGTGGCGATTCATTGACGGGGTTTCTGACCCACATAAAAGAAAACTCAAGAGAGAAAATTACTTTGATGAATATGATCCTACTAAAAGATCAAGATCATTTTTTAAGAAATGGTTCAAAAATAGACTATGGTTGGCAGACATTACGTGCGGTATGATATGTTTATGTTGTCAGAAGCATGACAATGAGTCGAAATAGAGCTTTATATCCGGTTGCAAGTCGTATAAATTGGAGAAAGTAATAAGTGAATAAAACATTTAAGATCAAAGAATATTGAAGAGAGAATACCAAATTGATTGAAAAATCCTAAGCAGCTTACTTTTTATGGACAAGAATAACATGGAGAAATTGTGTAGAATGTTTGCTTTCAATCTTTTTATGTATAGTGAAGGAAATGGCTTTTAATCTAGGAACAGAGTGTGCAGTGGTTTGCTTCGATTACAAATCTGTAGTACCCACTGGAGAACCATGTGCACCTACATCAGCTGGAGTTAGAGCCACAATAAATCCCTTATCCCAGAAGGTGCAAAATAGTCTCCTTTGGGTCATGATCATGATTTTCACATTCATGGGACGATTCAATCTGTCTTATTTGGTGTTGAGATGACAAGATGTAAAGATGATAGATTCTACACGACCGTTTATGAAACTGTTGAGGACTAAGTGTATACCCCTTCCAGTCCCCTAAGACATGCTTCTATGTTTTTATTTTGAGAAACTTTCACAAAGTGACGATGATCACCGGACAACTAATTGCAGTAGTAAGCTTGCTCATATTGCAACTTATATGCAGTAATAAATATAGAAATAATGTCTTTTTACTTTATTTGATTAATAATTCATCTCCCAGCGAAATATGACAAATACCAGATAAGAAAGATACATATACATTTATGACATGGTTATAAAACATGAATTAAAAAAATCTGGTAGTAAATCTACAGGAATTTTGTCAAATAAGAAACAGTATGTTGTTGTGCAACAAAGTAATTATGTGGATTCTCCTTCATTCGTCTGTTCTGTCTGGGTATATGGGACCAAAGGATTGCTGGTATTTCCAGTGATTAAAGACGATGCAGTGCTGGATTTAGGTAAATCTGTATTATCTGACGTCGAAGTCGTCACCGCTTCAGTTGTATCCATGGTGTATTTCTTATATTTATTGTGGAAGTGAGAGGAGTGATTGATTCATTTTGGATCCATGTGGAGGTTGGCAGAACAG
>NW_026929600.1:0-38661 GCF_032062105.1 Saccostrea cuccullata | reverse complement strand
CTACAACCAAATAAACAACCTTTCATACCCAATGGTAATACTTGACACAATCAAAAGAGTGTAACAAGAAAATACATGTAAAATTCTCTGAAAAACAAAAGTTCTTGTTGATTGGGACTTTAACAATTTAAACATGTGTATGCCATTCCTTTCGTATGACCTTTACAAAATTAATATGAAACACACAAACAAATACTGGAAAAATGTACAAAGATCAAGGCAACTTATGCTTTGTTAAGGTAGTTGTTCTAATAAGAATAATTAAGATTGTAGCACAATGACTGTACACGTTGCAGATGCTGCTCTGTTTTCTTGAATTCAACTCTTAATTCTGTTTTTTAAGCATTTATGATTAACTTCAAAACAAACATGTATCATGTACAAGATCTGCTTTACATTTAATGGTGAGGACATAACCCAGCTCTCATGTATTCCATTCATCCCTTTATTTTTTTGGAAAAATTATTTAAAATAAATAAAAGGCAATCTACAACAGGAAAAAACAAGTATCAAACAAACAAACAAATAAACACTCTCTGAGTATTGCTTTTGAATAACTAAAGCAATGTATCATTAAATTTCAACATGAGAAAATTAGAAGTTGAAAACATTTCACAAATAATGACTTATTAAAAGAAAAAGGGTTTAAGACAAAAAAAAAAAAAATCTGTGTTGAGACTGTAGCTGTGTTAATTTGTACTTTTAGAAAGTAAAACTTGGACTTGAAATTAAAGTCATGAAATCTGTTTAGAAAGAAATTGTAGAAGAATTAATTAATCATTTGGGAAATTCCAAATTGATCAAGTAAACAACTTGTATCTGCATTTCACTGCAACTGCAATACAGACATTGGAAAGTACCTATACAAGTGTCATAATAGGTAAAGCTAAACCTAATTCATCAATAAATATTAAACAGATGAAAAGCGAACACCAATGCATGTATAAGAGGTAGAGAGTATCAAAAACATGAAAGATATAAAAGCAAATGTAAAGTATAATCAATAAGTTGTATATTAAAGTACAATGACTCGTAATACTAAATAATGTTGGGGTCAACTTAAAAAAAAAAAAACTTCAATCAACTTGAGGCAAGGCCAAATTACATCAATCAAGGCTAGGCCAACTAATACAAAGTATTTGAAATAAAGACAACAAAAATTGAATATGTTCAATGAATCACACTTTACATTTCATTGAGACTCTACAAAACATCTAAGATAAATAAATTTAAATCTAAAAAATGTGAAACAAATTCTTTGGAATAAAACAAAATGGTATGTATTAAGATATAATCAAATACATGTGTCAAAAGATACAATCTTATTTACAAACGTATACAAAAAAAAATCTTTATTAATAAATCAACTGGATGGTGCAAGTCCATGTCAAATAAATGAAATTAAGGTTTAGTTTTTGTTCAAGTCTTATAATACATTATTTTGGGGATTTTTTTTTGTTGTTGTTTTTTTTCAGCTCATAAAAATATCTTATTCAGAGCAATTCTGAATGAATTGCCTGAAAAAATGTAGACAAATTATTGCACTGCTTCTGTTGTATAATGTTTACAGTCAGTACCTAGTGTAAAATACATCTCAAAAATACAGGGCTAAACAATTTATGTTTTTACAACTCAGGTTTCATTTAAAAATGTCTACATAAAAGGCATCACCAGAAGCACTCTAATCAACAAACTTCAATCATTAAGAATATTTAAAAATGGGTAAAAAAAAACCTTTAATTATTGCCAAAACTACCCACAATCCTTTGGTTGAAATCCACAGTTAACCAGACATTGTCGAGTCCTCTAAGGGTACGCAAATAGTCAAAGCTGTTTTTATGGATCTGGTTGGTGATTCCCAGGTCTCGGTACAGGGTAGTCAGGCCTCGACTGCGGGCGCCCTCTATAGTGACCGTGTAGTTAGCACTGGACGTGATTTTGATCAGGTTAGACTCGGCCTGGCCTACCTCTCTTGCCTCCTGAGCTTCATTCTTATACTTCTGGACCTAAAAACAAGTTAGTATAATAGTACTGTACATTGTTATATGTTGAAAGTGCAGGTGGGGCCATGATAGGGAGAGCAATTTCATTTAAGTTACAAAATATTTATACCTATTAGTTAAAACTTAGATCTGCCTCTTCATTTTGAACTCTGACATCACATGACTCAACTTAAATATTAATTGCTTTTTCATTGTGCAAATATGAAGAGGCAATATTTAGCAATTCAAATAAGTGAGATACCTACACTGTATTTATTTGTGAACTTTTCTTTAGCCTGTGCAAGAATATGAGCCAAAATACAGTATTACAGTGATTCATTTTGAAAATTGAATGAATGGGTACAGTGTACCCCTCTGTCAGACAGCAATGGGTCAGAACTCAAAATCAATGGGTCAGAATTTTAACAACTATGAATGTGATATTAAGCCAAGTTTTTTTCTTCAGTTACCGTATTTGGCGGAATATAATACACACTTTTTCCTAAAATAAATTTCTGTAAGAAAGGAGCGCATACTTTACATGAAAATGGGATTTTCATATGTTTTTCTTTCAGGTGAAACATGGCTATCATACGTACATACCGTATTATTACATATAGAGACATGTGTAACTTCTTTTGTTTATCGCCATATTTTAATATAAACTTCGGAATTTATTGTTGGAAAGTACATGTATGCTTGTTAAAAATGTCATTTTCATAACCTTTTGATACTATAATTACATGAAAAAGCAAGTTAAAATTAATTTGAGCTGCATGTTTATTGTCTCCCCGACTCTCCGTGTAGGCCGCCATTACCGATGTTATTTTTAGACGTTCACTCCTTCCGTAATAATCAGACAAAGCAATGTCTTTTTTTTTTAAATACAATAATAAAAAAATATTTTAGGTTGTAAATAACTCAGTGAAAATTCACTGCAACATAAACACCCTCTCTACGTACCAATGAAAGGAAGCCAATGTTTTAAACATGTGCGCTGGTCACTTGATAATTATCTCCCAACACCCCTCCAGGCAATTAAGTATCTACCAACTCCAAAGCAATGTTTTTACAGTTAGATCACTGATTTTTTACTGTCCTTATAATTTGCTTTGATTATTAATATTTTCTTTGTTAAAAATCGGGACGGTTTATGACCAGCTTTCGTATACTGTGTCAGCGTGTTAATTACGACATATTAAACAATTAAAAACACTTGTTAAATGTAATTTTACCGTATCTTATACTTTAAGCCTTTTGTTTAAATGATTTATAGAAGACAAATGAAATATGAAGTATGCTAAAACGTGTTGCAGTTGTTCCGAAAAACAGAATGAACGATAAAAATAGAAACTGGAAACTTCGATTCTGTTTTATGCGGGTTATCACTTATGCGTATTCGGGACGCACTGGACAAAAACCAATGGGTATTTAATGAATTTAATGCGTAAATTACGCAATACGCAGGGCAAAATGAATCACTGCAGTAATGAGTGCAAGGAACTTTTTTGTGACACCCACTGCACTTACTATAAGTGTTGCAGCCAGCACACATCTGGTATGTTAAAAATATTAAATTAAAGGCACAGGAAACAGTTCAAACTTTGAACGTATGATTTGTTCAGAGATCATGAGGGGAAAATCAAAACTGAAATGCTGCCCAAAGAATCAACATATAAAAAATCCTTTTTTGTAGACCCCCAACTTTTATTAAAAATTTATAAGACTTTGCAGAAAGTTTGGGAGCATATTGTTTTCACTCTTTTTTTCTTATCACACTGTGATACCTTTTTGGATGTGATCTTTCTTTCTAATTGAGCTTTCTGTAGGAGTTTCTCTCGCTCAGAGTCTTCCTTCAGAGTAAGTTGCCTGAGGAAGGTTACCTCCACATCTCGGGGTATGTACACTTCACCCATCTGGAAGAACCTGACATCAGCAAACACCCCTTTGTGGTCCTCTGTACACAGATCCTTCCTCTTACAGCCAGGGGGACAAGCTGGGAAGCAAACAATGCAGGTTGAAGTATGCTCAGAATCATTTCATTTCTTTGAATTAAATCCATAAATATTTTAATATAATCAATCTTTTTTTAGATATAACTCATGAATAAGTATCATTACCGGTAACTTTTTTAAACAAGTTTTTTTTCCTAATTTTTATAAAAAAATTATTTTTGAAAACAAAGCTATTGCTTGTCAAAGGTGAATTGATATACTGCAAACTTAATATTCTAGGTAAACAGTCAGGGGCATAACTCAAACAAGTTATAAAAAAAATAACTTAAATAAGTTATTTTACATTATTTTACACACACAAATTTTTTTTTAAAAATAACTTGATTTCTTGGAAATTTTGTGTTTTCTGCCAATTTGCATTGCATTTTGGGATTCCATTATGTAATACTAGATGGAGTTCACCGACTCCAATGGAGAATTGGTGAGGAGGTGGAGATAAACTATGGAACGCCAAATTAACATACAGTCAAACTTGTCTTAGCGGCCACTCGAAATCAGCGGCCACTCGCGGTCAGCGGCCACTTTCAGTTCCCCCCGACGACTTTTACTATAAATTTTAACTGGAATAAACGGCCACCTGTGTAATGCGGCCAGCGGCCAGTCAAATCATCACTCAAAGCCTTATTGACACTGTAATAGTCCATCATGTTGTCACTTGTTGCGTTTCTATCACGTCTTTTTAACACATTCGCTTGGGTACGTGTAATTATATGCTAGATAGTCAATTTAACCTATTAAAGCAATTAAACAAATTATTAGAAACGCTGAACTCTTTGTCTTAATGAAAAAAAATTTCTCTCCTGTTAGACCATTTTGTAATTATTTTTTTAAGATGAAAGTTTAAAAGAATTGAATTATAATTAATAATTTTCCAGAGCTAAAGAAATTCAATCTTAAAGCTAATACATCTACTAGATTTTGTACTTTTCGATTAATTCATTACCTTGAATGTTTACTGAGGGTATGTGGACTAATACAGGGCTATCGATATTTTCACACCTTTTAGATTTTGATTCCATGTAGAAACCCTAATTGCTACTCTTGTGAAAACAAAGTGCATGATTATCTCGTGAATTTCACTATCAAGAGACGATCGATAGGGATTAGTTATGCTCTACTGCACAGGACACCTGTGTTGTAGAATAATTTTCAACTGCGTAAATACAACTCTGTGGTCAACAGGTTAATCTTATTTGTGTGCCTATCTATATAACATAGAAATTCTGACTGCTTTATATAATAACAAAGACCAGACTTAAAAACTCCAGCAAGTAAGGTAATTGCCGATTAATTAAAGGGGGGGGGGGTTACACTGCTGAACATTACTTGAACTTACTTAAATAAATTTCTAGAATTTATTTTATTTACAACTAAACTGTCTTTTTATTTAAGTGTGTGTTATTTTTTTTAAATAAAAAAGAGGTAATAGTAAAGCACATGTATTTCTTCAAATGCTCATTAAAAGAGTTTACTTAATATTTCAATGTAAAAAATCCCACTGAAGAATGTATGACGTTTAACTGATATGGAGAAACAGAAACATGCACAAACCAAGTAACAATTTTGAATTATTTAATTCTTTTCTTCTTTTTTTGAGCATGAATTAATATATATACACCTAAAAAACTTTACCTGTGAAATTTACCTGTTTAATTTTCCGAGTAATTAATTTAAGTGTAGTGCTTAATGTTGATTATTTATTGACCGACTGGCTATTTTGAGGGCAAACTGGAATAAGAGGCCACCTGTCTTAAGTGGCCAGTTTCCAGACTTCCCAAAGGTGGCCTCTTAAAACAGGTTTGACTGTATATTCAAATATTTGTACCTATCTTCAAATAATTGTACCTATCTTCAAATGAATTGTACCTATCTTTAAATCAATAATACCTATCTTCAAATGAATTAGAGAAAGGTACAATTCAATTATACCTATCTTTAATTCATTTGAAGATAGGTACAATTGATTTGAAGATAGGTACAAATGCAATGAATTGAAGATAGGTATAATTGATTTAAAGATAGGTACAATTGAATTGAACCTATCTTTAATTACCAAGATATTGGCAATAACAACTACTCCTTTTATCATACGTCATTTCCGATACGTCACAGCTGGCGCGAAAGTTTTTCAGAATCTTCATCTGGCTGCAATACAAGATATTCCAACATGATATACATGCGTATTTTTATAAGTATATGATGCTTTTTGCAGATTTTAAATTAATCTTTATTTCTCCTTTCATCCTTTGTTGTTGTCGCTCTGTAGATTCTTTGCATTTCCCTCCATACTCAATATTGTCTCCAAGGGAGCGTTCATTATTTACCAGCAACATAATTCGAATTGAACCTAGGTATAATTGAATTGTACCTATCTTCAAATCCTTTGTGGATATGTCTTAATTGAACTTATCTTCAAATCAATTATACCTATCTTTAAATCAATTATACCTATCTTCAAATGAATTAGAGATAGGTGTAATTCAATTGAACCTATCTTTAATTGAATTGAAGATAGGTGTAATTCAATTAAAGATAGGTATAATTCATTTGTACCTAGGTATAATTATTTAGAGATAGGTATAATTATTTATACCTATCTTCAGTTCAGTTATACCTATCTTTAATTCAATTGTACCTATCTTTAATTCAATTGTACCTATCTTCAATTCATTTGAAGATAGGTACAATTCATTTGAAGATAGGTACAATTAATTGAAGATAGGTACAAATATTTGAATATATGTTAATTTGGCGTTCCATAATAAACAGCATTTTACTCCTTATTTTGTGGTTTTATCCACATGGTGTATACGTCCAATTTTTATCATTAAATAAAAAAAATTCCCCACTTTTCCCAAGACCTTGAACACTTTTCCTGCATTGAGCAAGGTTTAAATTTAGTCAAACATTTGTTTTTGTCTTGGTGCACGAGCAAAATCCTTTGGCGCACGGGGTGTGAAGTTAGGGAGGAATGACACAAAATAACTTAAACAAGTTATTAAATTATTGAAGCTATTTTGGAAAAATAATGTGTTTGAGTTATTAAGGCTGGGGAAAAGTAGGTCATAGCAAAGAGAAGTAACTCATTGAGATAAAAAAATAACTCATTTGAGTTATTTTTGAAAATAACTTAAGTTATGCCCCTGACTGGTAAAGCCATGTTCATAAATATTTCCAATAGTTACCTTTTTTTTAAAAAATAATGTACCAAAGGTATTGAAACACTCATTAAATACTATTAACACTGAAATCAATACCAAATCTCCAGGCTTTGCAGTCATCCTGGCAGCAGGTACCCCCCAGACGTTCCCTGACCGCTTTGTACAAATCCTCCTCCACTTTAACTCGCTCTGAGATCAGCTCCCACTTGGTATATATAGTAACAGCACCCTAAAAAGGAACACAATAATGTACCATCATGTGAATTCATCTTCAGTGTTTGGAATAAGATACAATATTACAATGATGAACACATAGCATACAAGTGGTCATATCTATGTTATATACTCCTTTAATTATATATTAAAATGAATATAATTATTATATCTGAATAAAGACCAGAAATGTTCTTCTTTTGGAAAAAAAAATGTTTGTAAAACTTTTCACGTTGGCTTTATTTACATTAAGTATAAATAAAAAGCAATTCTTTATGACAAGGAAACTTTTAGGACTCACACTTTTTTGCCCTTTATGCCCTTAAGTAGAAAACTCATAAGACAGTCATTTCTATAATACCACTTATCTCAGTGTATTTACCATTGGGAGAAAATGTTTGCAAGTGTGAGAGAGTGAGGGTAAAAAAATTTGAAAAAAAATCCTCTACAGTGGATCTTATGCACCACATAAACATAGGTAATCAAAGACTACAAATCATCTCGATGAATGTTATCGGGTTAAGATATGCAAATCTCACATTATATTTGTTTTCTTAATAGTTGGTATTTATCCTGACAACAATATTCATGCATGTTCTTTGACATGTTCCAAAAAAATTGACCTGATCACTCATTTGGAAATCAGATCCAGCATCCAAAGCAAGTCTTGCCTGTCCATCCTTAGATGTATCATCCAAACAAGTTAAATCATTACTGGCAATTAAATTAAAGAGCTATTCTAAACTCATTATACTTGTTACTCATCTGAAAATGTAGGCCAAATCCAGCGTTTTTAACCTGGTCACTCATCTAGAAATGAAGGTCACATCCAGCATCAGAAGCAAGTCTGGTACTGTCCATCCCTAGATGCATCATCCATGCAAGTTTGGTCCGGGTGGGGCTTATCGTTCCTTGGGAATGGACTTGCTCCTAAAACTTTTACTTGGGAAGCCAACACTTACACCAACGCCGGGGGTATAGCACAAGCTCATCTCGACTTTGTCAAGGTGAGTTAAAAATTAAGCAGAGGTTTGATTCTGGATAGAACCTTACTTTTACGGCATCTATAGCACTACTCTTCATGATGTCTTCATAAAACACATCAAACCGTCTGTGGAGAGCAGGCAGGTCCTCTTTCCTCAAGAAATACTGCAGATGAACAGTTACCTGTACCTAGCAATATAAAGATGTTCATATCAGTGTGAACGGTTACTTATAGGTATCAGTATAAATATAGAAATGAACAAAACTGCCACTTTACCTTTTACAGGTTTGCATATATTAGTTCTATGACATTGAAGAAAAGGTGAAAAACAAACAAATAGGATTTTTTTCTTCAAAAAATCAAACAAAACAAAAAAAATCTTTAAAAATAATGAAAACCGAGACTTGTTCTACAATTTTTATCCATATTTACCTCCAGTCTGTCGGAAGTAAAAGCTTTGATCCTCTTCAGGGTCAAGTGATGGGCATCAGCTTGGAACACCTTAAATTCATAGTCTGGTCCTAGGAAGTGTTTCCCCAAAGCATATACAGAATCCAGATTTACTGTCCCTGTACTCTTTTGCTTAACAAAACCATACTATCAAAGGAAAAGTAAACTAGAAATACACACGTATGTCCATAAAAATGAATGCTTCACGCAAGGTTCATAAGTTGAGCTACATGAAAATTTTTATATAATGTTTGATGAAAATATATTGAATAGTTTATTTAAAACTGATTTTTTATACATAATAAATAGTAAAAGGAAAAAAGGTTTCATAAAAAATTAAAACATGATTAGGGAAATGGTATTTAGGTTGTCCACAAGAATTTATATAGCAGCTAAGGGCCATTAAGTAGAAGAGAGTCTTAAGTTCCCCCCTAATTGTGTTGGAGGGAGAATACCAGAATACTGTAAACCAACTTTTATTCCCGACAACTTTATTTCGTGATTACAGGGTATAAACTAATTCGCGATGATTAATTTTTGCAATCAAGCCTATTTTGGATCTGATTGGACCGGTTCACAGCGAGAAATATTTGCAATAACAGAGCTCTTCCGAACCTCGCCAAAATCTTTTGTACGCGAATAAAACTTGGTTTACAGTAACTAGGGGATTACATCATTACAGGCAGGGAAATTCCCCTGCCTCTGGGTCTCATGGGCAACCCTGAGTGTAAAGACAAAATAAAAGCAGTTTGAATAAGTGATTCAAATATGTATACATTTATATATAATCCTGAGCATAAGCTACATACATACCTCATAATATTCCAGGCCACTGAAGCTCATAGGCAGCAGAATGACGAGGAGACCACCTACCACCAGGAAGCCACCACCAAATAACACAATTATACATTTACCCTCGTCAGACATGACTTATGGCTGCAAGAAAAAGACAACCAACTTACAGTGTGTAATGCTCAGATTTGTCAATAGGCAATAAATATTCAAAAGGAAGTACCAGTACTTATCTGTTTTGTTCTGGGTAATAACACTTGTACTAGCTGTGCTCTTGGACATGTCATCCTATGAGTAATATTGATTAAGTTCTTTCTTTTTCCCTTCCCTTAAATACATGTGAATTTTTTTTTACATGTAACAGTCATGTTTAAAACCCAATATCACAAAAGGAAATAAACAATTTATGTAAATTATAAATAATGAATAACCAGTGAGAAGTCTCTGACAACACTGTATCTCTACTGCAGTGCACTTTAAATAAAGTCAAGCATTTTAGTATAATTCACATGTATAGGTCATTGTGTGGTGACTAACCAGACCAAAAACTGTAGGAGTAGTACGGTAACCAAAGATTTCGAAGCTCACCATGACGAATGTTATCAGTTTAAGTAATGCATACCTCACATCATATTTTCTTAATAGTTGGTATTTATCCTGGCAACAATACTCATGCATTTTCTGTTTAACTAGGTCTTAATGTTCATTGGGGATTGACCTGTTCCAAAAAATTTATCCTGGTCACTCATTTGGAAAATGTAGATTAGATCCAGCATCCGAAGCAAGTCTTGATTTTCCATCCTTAGATGCATCATCCATGCAAATTAAATCATAACAGGTCATAAAATTAAAGAGCTACTCCAACAAGAGGCCCAGGGGCCACAGCGCTCACCTGAGCACATCGGGCTTGAATTTATCCCCCCCCCCCTCCAGGCGTTCATCATTTGAACAAATTAGAATCTACTTTACCTGAAGATGATTGCATA
This sequence comes from Saccostrea cuccullata, assembly GCF_032062105.1. NCBI lineage: Eukaryota > Metazoa > Mollusca > Bivalvia > Ostreida > Ostreidae > Saccostrea > Saccostrea cuccullata. The sequence goes on along the minus strand of NW_026929600.1, from coordinate 28,077 downwards.
TAAATATCACTAATCATTGCTTTGAAGTACTTGAAAAGAAGATTTTAAAAAGTTTCCCTATATATCCCTATGTAAAACTTGGGTCGGCCATTTTGGCCCCACCCTAGCCCCGGGGGTCATGCTTTGAACAAACTTGAATCTACACTACCTGAGGATGATTCCACATGAGTTTCATCTTTCCTGGCCCAATGGTTCTCGAGAAGAAGATTTTTAAAGATTTTTCTAATATATTCCTATGTAAAACAAGGGTCGGCCATTTTGGCCCCACCCTTGCCCCGGGGGTCATGATTTGAACAAACTTGAATCTACACTACCTGAGGATGATTCCACATGAGTTTCATCTTTCCTGGCCCAGTGGTTCTTGAGAAGAAGATTTTTAAAGAATTTTCCTATATATTCCTAAGTAAAACAAGGGTTGGCCATTTTGGCCCCACCCTTGCCCCAGGGGTCATGATTTGAACAAACTTGCATCTACACTACCTGAGGATGATTCCACATGAGTTTCATCTTTCCTGGCCTAGTGGTTCTGGAGAAGAAGATTTTTAAAGATTTTTCCTATATATTCCTATGTAAAACTTGGGTCGGCCATTTTGGCCCCACCCTTGCCCCGGGGGTCATGATTTGAACAAACTTGAATCTACACTACCTGAGGATGATTCCACATGAGTTTCATCTTTCCTGGCCCAGTGTTTCTGGAGAAGAAGATTTTTAAAGATTTTTCCTATATATTCCTATGTAAAACTTAGGTCGGCCATTTTGGCCCCACCCTTGCCCCGGGGGTCATGATATGAACAAACTTGAATCTACACTACCTGAGGATGCTTCCACATGAGTTTCATCTTTCCTGGCCCAGCGGTTCTGGAGAAGATTTTTTAAAAATGCCTAATTTTTAACAAATTCATGATTATCTCCCCTTGGAAAAGGGCGCGGCCCTTCATTTGAACAAACTTGAATCCCCTTCACCCAAGGATACTCTGTGCCAAGTTTGGTTGAAATTGGCCCAGTGGTTCTTGAGAAAAAGATGAAAATGTGAAAAGTTTACAACGACGACAACAACAACGACAACGACGGACAAATTTTGATCAGAAAAGCTCACTTGAGCCTTCGGCTCAGGTGAGCTAAAAACATAATATGATTACTCATCTGAAAATGTAGGCCAAATCCAGCATCTGAAGCAAGTCTAGTAGCAGGGTTGGGTATTGGCCAGAGATTTCGTATTGCGATATTTTTAACTGTACTGTGATATGTACTGCAAAACTTTCAACGGAAATTAAAATGACATTTTCTTATTATATCGGCTTTAATTTACATGCAGAATGAACATAACCAGGAGTAGTAACCTCAAGGAAAAAAATCTGGTTGATTTAATTAGAGTTATTCATGTAAATATATACCCATATAACAGCTTCTGTCTTACTGTTTGGCTTAATCACAAACCTTTTTGAAAACTTTTATTCATATTTAATGCTAGAATTCCTAAGTCTAAGCATGTTGCCGGTATATCGATATTACAAAAACGTATTGCAATACAATATTTTTTGTCATTGTAATGCAATATACCGAAATATCGATGTTTTTGCCCAGCCCTGGCTAGTAGTGTCCATCCCCAGATGCATCCATGCAAGAATGGTCCAGGTAGGGCTTATAGTTACTTGGGAATAGACCTGCTCCAAAAGCTTTAACCTGGTCACTTAGCTGGAAAAAAATACACAGGCGCCTGTGGGTTAATTAGGCCACAATAAGACAATATCTTTCTTATAATATGATATCTGATGATCAAAGTTTACCATGGGTATAGGGGGAAAAATTGCTTCTCATGAACAGTAGGAACCGATTTACAAACTTTGTCCATTAAGTAATTTTCAAGTTTTTAATCCCTAGGGATAGAGTACGGCCATGATAGAGAATATTATACCGGAAGATAAATCTTAAAAAAAAAATATCTTCTATACAATAAGAACATGAGTTCATGAATAGCCATATTAACGTGTAATGGTTTTGGCCGTGGATATTGGCCTAGATTGCTCAGTTGGTAGAGCACCTGACTAGAGATGCAGGGGTCCCAGGTTTGATTCCCGGTCCAGCCATACATTTTCTCCTTTCCTGTTACAGATTTGGTGCCGTTGACCACCTCTCGAATTGCAGGTGAAAGTCCTGTCAGAGGGTAATAAGAACTTTAGTTGTGTCTTTCTGGGTGAAGACTACTGTAGATCACTAAATTTTCGCGACACCTTATTTTCGCGAGATAGTTATTGACTCTTGATTAGCGAGACAAAATTTTTGCGAATTGTGGTTATTGCTCAATATATTCTTAAGGAATACTATTATATGCGAGAATTAAATTTTGCAAATACACTGTCTCGCGTAATTACGCGAAAATAAAGTTCTCGCGAATAAAAAGTGATTTACAGTATTTAAGGAGGGAGGAATGTAATGGTTTGGGTCATGGATACAGTTGGTAGAGCACCTAACTAGAGATGCAGGGGTCCTGGGTTCAATTCCAGGTCCAGCCATACATTTTCTCCCTTTTTGTTACAAATGCAAGCAATCCTGATGTAGTGCATAAAGTGACTAGACTAAAGTTTGTTCAAATAATACCAGCAGGAAAAGGGTGACTCAGGTGAGTGCTGTGGCCCATGGGCCTCTTCTTGGCAAAAGTATGAACATTTAGTAAAATGTGATACAATTACAGCAATTGTGTTCCTTATTTTATGTGGGTACTTAATGAATCAAGGGAAATAGCGCTCTTCAACGTCAAATCACAGAAGCAATAATTTGCAAGTAAATCAGCTGAACAAGAGATTCTGCATGGATTTCAGCTCCATAAAAGTATTAGTATTTTTTTTTCGTAAATGGTGCTTATACAGATTATAAAATGAATACCAAATCTTATTTAAATATTTTCCCCTTCTCGCATTTGGGATAATACAGGGTGTCCCATAATATATGATACCATTTCATGGTTATATAAAATATAATGTATTGAATTTTGAATAATAACAAATGCACCATAAACATTGCATATACTGTCCAATTTTATTCACACAATTTGATGAACATTGAAGGGAACACAACAAAATGAGTTCACTTTGAAAAATGCTATCATTTTTCAATTATGTCCCCTACATGACGTCAAATCTGGGTAATGATCATCTCAAGACATTGCACAAAATTCCAAAACGTAAGACAACAGTGCAGTTTTCTTTGGTTATAATCTGGATTTCCAATGGAAATATACCTTTTTACAAATTAAAGATTTAGATTTAGGTTTAGTAACAATATCTTAAGACTGGATTTGATAATTAGTTTTAAAATGAGGGTATACCCAGCTTGTTTGTCAATGATTACCGGTAATCCATTTTGCTTGACATGCATTTTTAGCAATTTTTTGACGTAATTATGTGGATACATTATTCCAACTATGTGACAGTTTTTATCTGAAATTATTTGTTGCTAAAAATTGTATTTATTCAAATATTTAATGAGACAAAATTCAAAGAAATTGGTCAAGACTTGCCTTTATGACAATGATTTAAAATTATATCCCTCATTTATAAATCTAGTTCTAACTTAGTGCTATCAAACTATCAAAGCTTTGTAATTGCTATCATTTCCTTAGTCCGAAATATCTGATGTTTTCCAGGCTTCTTTCATGATTTTGATAATTTACGTGCCAACCACATAAATTATCTAACTCGTAAAATAACCAGGGAAACGTCAGATATTTTGGACTATTGTATCCTGAGAAGGGAAGGGGTGATTTTCTTGGTTTTTTGTGTGTTGGTGATGGACACTTGTAGTGGCCATGTGGGGTATATTTTCAACAATTTTGGCATGGTTAAAAAAACTTTACCAAATTCCCAAATCCAAGATTCTGATAACCTTTCTCTTTTTACTTTTCCATTTTTTTCCTTTGGAACTTCACTGTTATAAAATAATTCTGGACCCATCACACATTGGGAATGCAGCAGCTGTACATTTATACTTATACAGTTTATTCTCTAAAAGTGGACAGGCTTTCGCCTACATCCACTGGGTGTAGCCCAAAGCCTGTCCACTTCTCAAACATTGTCTGAACATGCAGAAGAGATTTTAAGTTACAACTGCAATTAAAAAAAAACATCTGTGTCTGTGACCTTAACAGGTCCAGCACAATATAGTTTCATAGCTTTATCAAGGTTTTACCAATACCTTAATCACGGTATTTGATGTCATGAAAATTCAAAAAAAATTCTTAAAAAATCAAATACTGAAAGTCGAGTTCTGAGTTGTTGTCAGTACATTCACTCATGCATGTAAAGTACTCAAACACAAAGAAATCAGTATATAAAAGCATGTCATGTGAGGAGACGTTCTTGTATGCTGTCTTTTTGATGATACCAGAGTGCTTTTCAGGCACGAGTGGACACACTGAATCAAGCTAACTTATATATTGTGCTGGACCTGCTTAATATCGCCCAATAATGGACAGCACAAGTGAATTTCTGATCAGAGATCTACGATGATTTAGCATGACCATTGAAAAATATATGTTTCCTCCCTTTTATTACCCCAGCGATGAATGCACATCTTCCAAAGCAAACAAAACCAATGATCACTGATTAAATGGTAGGCCGAATACCCTGGCATGTTTATATTACAGAAATAATCTTCGAATATGCATGCGATGTCTTTTTTCTGAAAGAAACAAAATAATAAGTATAACAGTATTCTGCTAAACTGTTTAGAATTACTCACCTGCAAAGTCAGTTAACACTGTGAGTGAGGCTGACTGTTGAGTATTGCGAAATCAAACTTTGCAGACACATTGCAGGAGTTCTTCCCCTTCTGAACTAGGCATTTCGCCCCCAAACTTGGCATTTTCGATAAATATGTTTTCTATTACGTGCCTTAATGTATATTAATACTTTATCAGATGTAATAATGTCATTTAATGATATAAACAGTGATTCCTCATATTTCCATTTCACTGTGAAATAAATTGTAAATTAAGATTTTAACAAGAGGCCATTGGGCCACATCGCTCACCTGAGTACAATGGCTAGGGAAAAAAAGCAAAAATCAGTTCAGTAATGAAGAGTTTACATGGAGAGGGGGGTTTAAAACTATAACTTTACCATAACCTGATGATGCCTCCATATCAATATATAACAAATGGCTTTGCTGTTATTGAGCAAAATATTTTCCGCTGTTTATTCAATTGCAAAAATTTTACCCATATTGTGGCCCAGCCCTAACGTTGGGGGGGGGGGGGGGGATTTACAATGCTATTCCTTCATGTAAGAAGTCACGAAAATCATGGCCAACAACATCATACCAACACATTTGTCCAGCACAGACCAGCTGCATTTAGCAGCATTTATCCTGCACAGACCCTCTGGTAGAGTCAGCGGCATTTAGCGGCATTTGTCCAAGACAGACCCTCTGGTAGAGTCAGCGGCATTTAGCGGCATTTGTCCAATACAGACCTTCAAGTAGGGTCAGCGGCATTTAGCGGCATTTGTCCAAGACAGACCCTCTGGTAGAGTCAGCGGCATTAAGCGGCATTTCTCCAGCACACACCCTCTGGTAGAGTCTGCGGCATTTAGCGGCATTTGTCCAACACAGACTCTCTGGAAGAGTCAGCGGCATTTAGCGGCATTTGTCCAACACAGACCCTCTGGTTGTGTCAGCGGCATTTAGCGGCATTTGTCCAAGAAAGACACTCTGGTAGAGTCAGCGGCATTTAGCGGCATTTGTCCAAGAGAGACCTCTGGTAGAGTCAGCGGCATTTAGCGGCATTTGTCCAGAACAGACCCTCTGGTAGAGTCAGCGGCATTTAGCAGCATTTGTCCAACACAGACCCTCTGGTAGAGTCAGCGGCATTTAGCGGCATTTGTCCAAGACAGACCCTCTGGTAGAGTCAGCGGCATTTGTCCAAGAGAGACCTCTGGTAGAGTCAGCGGCATTTAGCGGCATTTGTCCAAGACAGACCCTCTGGTAAAGTCAGCGGCATTTAGCGGCATTTGTCCAGGACAGACCCTCTGGTAGAGTCAGCGGCATTTAGCGGCATTTGTCCAAGACAGACCCTCTGGTAGAGTCAGCGGCATTTAGCGGCATTTGTCCAACACAGACCCTCTGGTAGAGTCAGCGGCATTTAGCGGCATTTGTCCAACACAGACCCTCTGGTTGTGTCAGCGGCATTTAGCGGCATTTGTCCAAGACAGACACTCTGGTAGAGTCAGCGGCATTTAGCGGCATTTGTCCAAGAGAGACCTCTGGTAGAGTCAGCGGCATTTAGTGGCATTTGTCCAAGACAGACCCTCTGGTAAAGTCAGCGGCATTTAGCGGCATTTGTCCAGGACAGACCCTCTGGTAGAGTCAGCAGCATTTAGCGGCATTTGTCCAAGACAGACCCTCTGGTAGAGTCTGCGGCATTTAGCGGCATTTGTCCAACACAGACTCTCTGGAAGAGTCAGCGGCATTTAGCGGCATTTGTCCAACACAGACCCTCTGGTTGTGTCAGCGGCATTTGTCCAAGAAAGACACTCTGGTAGAGTCAGCGGCATTTAGCGGCATTTGTCCAAGAGAGACCTCTGGTAGAGTCAGCGGCATTTAGCGGCATTTGTCCAACACAGACCCTCTGGTAGAGTCAGCGGCATTTAGCGGCATTTGTCCAGAACAGACCCTCTGGTAGAGTCAGCGGCATTTAGCGGCATTTGTCCAGAACAGACCCTCTGGTAGAGTCGGCGGCATTTAGCGGCATTTGTCCAACACAGACCCTCTGGTAGAGTCAGCGGCATTTAGCGGCATTTGTCCAAGACAGACCCTCTGGTAGAGTCAGCGGCATTTAGCGGCATTTGTCCAAGAGAGACCTCTGGTAGAGTCAGCGGCATTTAGCGGCATTTGTCCAAGACAGACCCTCTGGTAAAGTCAGCGGCATTTAGCGGCATTTGTCCAGGACAGACCCTCTGGTAGAGTCAGCGGCATTTAGCGGCATTTGTCCAAGACAGACCCTCTGGTAGAGTCAGCGGCATTTAGCGGCATTTGTCCAAGACAGACCCTCTGGTAGAGTCAGCGGCATTTAGCGGCATTTCTCCAAGACAGACCCTCTGGTAGAGTCAGCGGCATTTAGCGGCATTTGTCCAAGACAGACCCTCTGGTAGAGTCAGCGGCATTTAGCGGCATTTGTCCAGGACAGACCCTCAGGTAGAGTCAGCGGCATTTAGCGGCATTTGTCCAGGACAGACCCTCAGGTAGAGTCAGCGGCATTTAGCGGCATTTGTCCAGGACAGACCCTCTGGTAGAGTCAGCGGCATTTAGCGGCATTTGTCCAAGACAGACCCTCTGGTAGAGTCAGCGGCATTTAGCGGCATTTGTCCAAGACAGACCCTCTGGTAGAGTCAGCGGCATTTAGCGGCATTTGTTCAACACAGACCATCTGATAGAGTCAGCAGCATTTGTCCAAGCAGTTCTTCATATTTGTTGAATAAATTAAGACAATGCTACTTATAATGAGATAATTTTGAAACATTCCAAGTAAAGCTTCTTATGCAACTTGCTGTAATTGATGGAGTAAATACATTATTTTCTTTATTTGGTATTTTATTTTGCATATGTTCATAAGTATAACTTAATAATTAATATGTAATACAGGGGTACTTCTAATGTATTAGTAAAAATAAGGTAATGGAGCAGTAATAAATGCATGAAGCCAGATGTTTAACACCTTTTCCCTAATCATCTTTTGTTTTGTTATAATGGTGGTAATTTCGTCTGTATCAAACTGCAAGATATCAATAACTGTAAATTGCTAATCAACATGATGCTTATGGCTAGTGCTGACCAAGATAAAGCTGTTAATTGAATTATTTTCAAAGATACTACCAAAGCACAAAACATTATTTGTAGGCCTTGAATTTAAACTGATATTTAATTACCGGGGTTATATTTTTTTGAATACTGGAAATACCATCAAAGCAAATGGAAAATAGTTGAATATTACTCAGTTCCTAGAGGCATGTTTATAATGTTTCTCAAGCAAATATGTAGTTTTTTTTTTATGTTTGACAAATACAAATAAGCCTTTCATTTGAAAAAATTGTTTATTATCACTACCGGATAGATATGTTTGCTTGCTGTATAAATGAAAAAAAAAAAAACCCAATATCATACTGTTTCGATTCCCCGAAGTTCATATGAACGTGATTTGAGGGCTGGAATGGATGATTAAATGTTAAAATTTACCTAATAAATCTCAATCCACTGACTCATAAATAAGCTGCATTTAAAATCTTTTACGGAATAAACGGCATGATTTTTAAAATGTTCACTTATTCCAGATTCAAATCTTATACGGAACAAGTTGCATTTTATACCTTTTGCGGATTAAGCTGCATAATTATAAAATGCTATCCTATTAGTCTAGGTCACCTACACGTTTGTTTCATCGATGCATGGTCTCACACCAAACGTCTAGGAGCATTCCACTATAAATATTTTTACTTCATAACGAGGCTTATCCAGAATTTGATAAAGCCTGTGATTGGTTGAACAAAAATAAACATTTGACAGCAGAGTTTTGGCTGATCTTAGAATCGACTTTTCTTTAAAAAACATCACAGAAAGTATACCTTGAGAAATTAGCAAATAGGTTTGACATATTTGCAGTGCTAGCTACGGGTTATGGGAAGTCACTGTTATACGTTATTTAACCGAAAATAATGCTTGAAGTTGAAGATAAATTACAGTGTGCCGTATTTATATAGGTCATTAGTCATCTGGTACACACCGTGCGTATGCAGGTGTAGGAGTTTGCAGATGACATAATAATCAGTCTAAATGTTAAACTACACACTTTCTAATCACTTGCTGAATTAAAAAAAAAGAAAATGTATAGAATATTTGACAGAATATGCTTATTTACTTTTTAAATTTAATGACTTTCAGCGGAGTCGCAATATAAATTTAGAGTTAACGTTCTTTAACAGCGCCGCCCCGTGGTGAAAATTTTATCTACAGTATGCTCCAAGGCGTTTGAGTGGGGGGTCAAACGACTTGCGTGACCTAGGCTAGTTATCCTATCCCAATTATAGATCTTTAATGGAATAACTGCATTTTATGTTATTATTTTTTTTTTACGAAAAGAAAGGGCATGATTATAAAATGTTAGAATATCCCGGTTTCAAATCTTTATAAAATGTTCATCTATCTCATTTTTATATCTTTTATGGAAAAAGCTGCATTTTAATTAAATTTTTTACGAAATAAACTGCATGATTATAAAATGTTAACCTATCCCAGTTTCATATCTTTCACGGAATAAGCTGCAGATTTTAAAATGTTCACCTATTCCAGTTTTATATCTTTCACGGAAAAAGCAGCATTAAATTTAAATCTTTTACGGAACAAGCTGCATGATTATAAAATGTATCTCAGTTTTATACCTTTTACGGAATAAGCTGCATTTTAAATCTTTAACGGAATAAGCCGCATCATTACAAATTGCTAACCTATCCCAATTTTTATATCTTTTACGGAGTAAGCTGCATGCATTGATTATAAAATGTTAACGGTAAACTATCCCAGTTTTATATCTTTATGGAATAAACTGCATGATTACAAAATGTTAACCTATCCTAGTTTTAAATCTTTTACGGAATAAGCTGCATGAATATAAAATGTTAACCTTTCCTAGTTTTATATCTTTTACGGAATTTAATAGCTGCATTTTATATCTTTTACGGAATAAGCTGCATGATTACAGAATTTTTACCTATCCGAATTTTATATCTTTTACTGAATATTGGCCATAATAAAAATATTTCTAGATTCTCATCCCTGCCCACTCTTCTTATTTCTGTTTTTCTTCGTCTTAATTCTCATCGGGATCGGTATTCATCTACCGTTCAGTTCAGTTCAGTTCAGTTGTGGATTTCCCTCCTATGTATAAGGAGCACCCGAAAAGGTTGTTTCATAAAAGGCATTAAAATCAAAAATAAAAGAGATAAAGTGAGGAAAAGACAGTTAGTAAAATCTATTCTATGTAGTGCTGTAAAATAAAGTTAGGTGTGAAAGACCAACTAAAAATAAAACAGGAATTTACATACTGTACAGTAGCTTAACTCCTAAAGTAAAATTGTTTCGGCTCTAAAAGTTCTTAAAAAAGCCACAGTTAAAAAGAATTTTACACCTTTTCCATGACTGTTTCTATATTAAGGTCTGTTGGTTGTAGACTGTGTACTAATTTTTTAATAATTTGAGCTCTATGGCAATGTAGAGCAAATACCATGTTGCGGCCCAGGTTCTCAATAAATATCTGAGTTTTGTTGTTTCTGGATGGAATCTCTGAGAATGTGAAGTAGGAGGGGTCGATAATAATCTGTAGCAATCTAGTGTCCTCCAATAAGTATGAATTTGATTCATGTGTGCCAATTTTTTCTTGCAGGTAGTGACCTAATTTCATCAGATATGGCTTTCTAATAGACTCTAAGGTGGGACATTTTAGTAAAAAGTGTAATCTGTCCTCTGTGGTCTCTCTACATAACAAGCAGTCATTTTTCACTTTGTGTTGGTTAAATTTATTAATATTGTCCTGTAAGCGGTAGGTATTTGTTGCGAGTTGAGCTTTGACAATGGCCTTATTTGATGCCTTCGGTGAAAATGTACTTGATTGCCATAATGGATGGGGTTGTCTGCATGAGTTGGTCTGTAATTTCAGATGTTGTAGGGAAACTTTTTCTGAGATTTCAATTTCATTTTTGATTTGCCAGTAGTCAGATATTTGCTTCTTTACTTTCTGTTTCCAGTGTTTTGCCTCTTCATTGCTTTTTATATTTCTTAACAGGTATAATGGGTCTGGAAGATCGTATTTTTCCAGGGTACTTTTTGCTCTAATAAACCAACTGGCACTGTTATCAGATTTTGTCAATAACTGTCGTACCGCCATTTGGTGCTCTATTGTTGCAGGATCTTTAGCAATATTCAAAAATGTTGTGATAATTCTAGCATCGATGTGGGCCTCTATCGTTTTGGCTCCAATAAGGGATAGAGTTGCAATTGATGCAGTCCTGTCAGGGAGACTTTGAAGTTGTTTAAGTACCTTTCTTTGATATTTTTCAAGTTTCTCTAAGTCAATTTTCCTTATGTTTAAAAGCTCAATTCCATGTAGTAATCTAGGTATAACGAATGTGGTCCACATATTTAGGGTAATAACAGGAGATAGACCATTTTTTCCATGCATTCCACTTCCAAGTAGAGCGTATAATGTTCGCCGGGCAGTTTCTATTCGCTGACTGACATCAGGAGTATTTGTTGAATTTCTTTCAATGCCTAGGTGTTTTAGGGAAGATACATGATTGATAGTTTCATTCCCCAACTTCACTTCAATTTCTTGCTGATATTTTTTCTGGTGAGTCTTAAACGTTAGGATTTCACATTTTGCTGAATTTATAGTAAATCTATCTTTATTTGAAGCAGTATTCACTAAGTTTGTCAGAATCTGCGCGTCTCTTTGGTTTTTTGTTAACAGGGCAATGTCATCCGCACATGTTGGCGCGGTGATATCAAGAGTTCCAATCTTTACTCCCTCAGGTACAGTCTGTAGTGCATTTAGGAGGTCATTGTTGAATCTTTTATACATTAAGGTAGATAATTTAGCTCCTTGCCTTATACCTTGTTCTAGTTTTATTTCCTGTGATAGATTTTCATTCCATTTCACTATTGTATGTGCATCTGTGTGTAGAGATTTCACCAAGTTCCAAAGGTCGCCTTCAATGCCATCTTTATAGAGTTTACATAGTAAATTTTCGTGCCACACTACATCAAATGCCTTTTCTGCATCAAAAGTCTGCAGGATTAATTGTTCTTTATTGTCCTTTGCGTCACAGAAGGCTTCAGAGATTATTAGTCCGGCCATCAGTGGGGAGGTTCCGGATGTGAACCCTCTTTGAAGGGCATTTTGTGATGGATCTAAAATAGGTTCCAGTTGGTCTCTCAAGCATGTTTCTAGGACCTTCCCAATTAGAGGTGTCACTGTTATTCCTCTGTAGTTTCCCGGCTTTGTCTTATCTTTTCCCTTTTTAAGAATTGGTGTCAGGATGCCCGTTTTTAGTCCTGTCGGTACCTCAGCTGTGTGCAGTATGGCATTTATAATGTCAGTAAGCATTGGGGATATCTGATCAATGCCCATCTTAAGGTGTTCTGCTGTAAGGCCTGTTGCATCGGGAGCTTTGTTGTTTTTAAGGTTCTTAATAATATCTCTAATTTTTTCCTCAGATATCTTTTCGGTTGGAAATTTATTGGCTTTGCATATATTTTCAATAATAAGTAGATTATGGTCTATTGTCTGTTTATAGTCCTCATCGAAGGATTCCTTTTCCTTTGGTCTTGCTAAATCTTCAAAATGGAGCTGCCATCCTGTAATTATGTTGTCATATTCATGGTACGCTTCTCCCTCCACAATGATATGATCAGTTTTATCGGTTGGTTTTAACTTTCGTTTTAAACATGATTTTTTGACGGCTGAAAAATTGCTGTAATACGTATATATTTTAAACAAGGGTCATTGGTTGAAAAAGATTGGTGATGATGTGAAGTAAGAGATAATTGAACCTTTACTATGACTTTTATTCGGGTATTGTAGATAAAATCTGTGAAATTGAAAAAATAAAAAGTATAAAATAAAAGCCGCCCGCCCACCTTGATTTTTTTTTTTTAAATTGGATGAGAATCTAGCAATTTATTTATTATGGCTTGAGCTGCATGATTGTAAAATGTTAACCTATCCCAGTTTTATATCTTTTACGGAATAAGCTGCATGACTAGATCAATAAACAATGTATTCCTTTAAAATCAGAGCATGTTAATTTGAGATAATTCTGGAAATGAAACTAAATTTCTGTCATGTGCTTGTTGCTACTTGCTTTAATGTTGGTTTAATGAAACTTGTCTTGGTATTTCATGTAACATGGATATTTGTTTTAAAAACCAAATTAAATAATGCTTATAAAACATGTAAAATTTGGTTTAAAAAGCTAATGAGAAAAAATTATGGCCTGATTGAAAATTTTTGTAGAGAATCCTTTACTGGACTTTTACAAATCGGTCTTGAAAAAATAAATTCAACTTTGCATGGTGTGCCTCTGAAAGTCTTTTTTTTCTAACTTCATTGATAAAAATAGTTTAAAACAGTTGCATACAATGCTCATAGGGTTTATTTGTTGAATAAATTAAGACACAGCTACTTATAATGAGATAATTTTGAAACATTCTCAAAGTAGAGCTTCTTCTGTTACTATAATTTATGGAGTAATTACATTATTTTCTTTATTTAGTATTTTATTTGACATAACTTAATAATTAATATGTTATACATGGGGTACTTGAAATTTAATAGTCATAATCACATAACCGAGCAATATCAAATGCATGAAGCCAGATGTTTAACACCTTTTCCCTAATCATCTTCTGTTTTGTTATATTGGTGGTAATTTTGTCTGTATCTGACTGCAAGATATCAATAACTGCAAATTGCTAATCAGCATGATACTTTAATATGGCTAGTGCTGACCAGGATAAAGCTGTTAATTGAATTATTTTCAAAGATACTACCAAAGTACAAAACATTATTTGTACAATTTAAACTGATATTTAATTACCGGGGTAATATTTTTTTTAATAATAATGGAAATACCATCAAACTAAATGAAATAAATATAAATATTACTAATTGAGCAAGTCCCTGCCATTAGGGAAAAACAAATATTATACTATTTAAGTGTCTTTCATACATAAAATTGTAAACCATTTCTCTTTAAATTACTGTATATCATTAAATCCATGGAAAAACAACAGATTAACATGCATTCTCTGTAAGCACCAAAAAATTTACTATAGGGCTTGGAAACGACATATCTCCGATTTTGATGAAATTTGCACCACAGGTGCACCTTGGTACAAAACCAGCAAATATGGTGCTAGAAGTTTCCAACGTGCACCCGGTTGCCATGGAGACGGATCCATTGAATTTGGCCATTTTCGGCCATTTTTGACCGAACAAAAACATGAAAATTGAGGAAATATGAATGCATTTTCATCTTTATGTAGTGAATTCAAATATAAATCTTTGTATCATAAGAAAACATCAACTGTTAAAGAATACAGGGCATATAACCAGTTATTCCAGAATTGACCCCACTCTTAGAAAACGGTTCTGCAAAATAGCATAGTTTCTCAAAATGTGAAAAATGGAAAATTTGGCATTTTTTGAGAAATTTAAGGTTAAATTAAAAAAATTGTCTACGGAAATTTTTCAAATCATATGCCTGTCGTCAAACGTCAGTATTAGTAATGTGCCCTCATGAAAAAATTGGAGTGGGATTTCAATGCTATTTTTAGTAACATGTATCTGAAAATAGACATATTTCAGAAAAATCCAAAAAATGAAATTTGGGCAGAGTTTAAGATGCCAATGCTAGGTAATTAGGAAATATACTGTAAAAGTCAATATGCTAATGTCAAAGACTGGACACCAATAACTACCATGCATATTATTTTCAGGGATTTCCGTTTTCTATTTATAGCTTCAAATGCCTAAATATAGACATGTCTCATAAAATGATGAAAAATGTCAATTTTCCATCATTTTTAAGCTCCACGGAATCATAAATAATAAAAATATGGATCTCTCCAATATTTCAGCAATAAGAACAAGGAATAGTATAATATCTCACAAATTATTGAGGACAGGCTCTTATCTCTATAAATTGTACAAATGTCTAAAAATAGACACATATGAAATTAACTGTTTAATGTTGATTTTCCACTAATTCTCAATTTAGAGTTGGGAAATTTACCAACTTATTGTCATTAACTGTAACTGAAATTATGTGACTGACAAGAACAAAAAAACATTCAATGGAGAGCAGCATGATAAGTAGAGGTTTCCATTTCTATTTATAGTAACACATGTTTAAAAATAGAGGTAATGCAAAATATCCGGAAAATGTCGTTTTTTGTACTTCTCTCTTAAATTTTGGATGAATAATTGCTGACTATCTGTTTTTAACTGCTATTGGCATATGGTGACCTCAAGTAAAAGAAAGCCTTATATCAAATACAAAATAAGAAGCAGTGGTTTCCATTTCTATTTATAGTAACACATGTTTAAAAATAGACGTACTGCAAAATATCGGGAAAATGTAGTTTTTTGTACTTTTTTCTAAATTTTTGGATGAATAATTGCCGACTTTCTGTTTTTAACTGCTATTGGCCTATAGTGACCAACAAGTAAAAGAAAACATATCAAATACAGAATGAGAAGCAGAGGTTTCCATTTCTATTTATAGTAACATGTGTTTGAAAATAGACATAGTGTAAACTATCGGAAAAATGTCATTTTTTGTACTTTTTTCTAAAATTTTGGATGAATAATTGATGACTATCTATTTTTAACTGCTATTGGCATATGGTGACCAACAAATAAAAGAAGTCATATACGAAATACAGAATGAGAAGCAGAGGTTTCCATTTCTATTTATAGTAACACATGTTTAAAAATAGACGTGATGCAAAATATCGGAAAAATGTCATTTTTTGTACTTTTTTCTAAATTTTTGGATGAATAATTGCTGACTTTCTGTTTTAAACTTCTATTGGCCTATAGTGACAAACAAGTAAAAGAAAACATTATATCAAATACAGAATGAGAAGCAGAGGTTTCCATTTCTATTTATAGTAACATGTGTTTAAAAATAGACATAGTGTAAACTATCGGAAAAATGTCATTTTTTGTACTTTTTTCTAAAATTTTGGATGAATAATTGCTGACTATCTGTTTTTAACTGCTATTGGTGACCAACAAGTAAAAGAAAGCCTTATATCAAATACAGAATGAAAAGCAGAGGTTTCCATTTCTATTTATAGTAACATGAGTTTAAAAATAGACATATTGTAAACTATTGGAAAAATGTAGTTTTTTGTTCTTTTTCTCTCACATTTTGGATGAGCAATTGCAGACAATATGATTTTTTTTTCCGCAATTGGCATTCAGTTACGAACAAGTAAAAGAAAGCATATATGAAATACAGAATGAGAAGCAGAGGTTTCTATTTCTATTTATAGTAACACATGTTTGAAAATAGACATGCTGCAAATTCTCGAGAAAATGTAGACTTTCGCACTTTTTTTTCTAACATCAGGGATGGTCAAAGTGCAGACAAACGGCTTTTATTTGTTATTGACAGAATGTGACTAACGAGTATAAAAAAAAAACTTTAGCAAAAGTGTATAAGAATAATGTTTAAGGGTATTTTAACATTTCTGCCTATAGTTACACATATTTATAAATAATCAGAAAAATAAAGAATCATTCGTTTTTCTCAAATTAAGGATATGAAATTTGCAGTAAAACTTTCATTAGCTGTAACTGACATGGCTAATTGTATTGGGCGCGCCAGCGCGTCCACCTCATTCCAATACATGTATCACAAAAGTATGTTCTCCCTGCATTAAAACACTCAAATGACAGCGATTTTCTTTATAAATTAAGCATTATCGTTTATATTCAGGCCGACGGCCCAAGCCCGATTGAATTTTTTTTGTTAGGTGGATCCAGAAAATTTTCCCTAGGAGGCGGTGGCTCAAATCACTATGTCAGTTTAAACTAGAACTGTCCAAACGGGACTAAATACCCCCTCTGGGTTTTTCAGAGGTGCTCAATCATGAATATTTCATGGATTTAAGAGAAGAGAGAAATGCTAAAACATTTTTAATGCAAATATAATTGCTCATAATATTTTCATAAATGAAATGAAGGCGCATCCTAATATAAAAAAAAAACAGACTAAATATGGGGACCAGACACGAATTATGAACTTTTTCTGTCAGTGACCTTGACCTTGTATTAATGACCTTGGATCAAAGTCATGACAAAAAATCAGGTAAAAAGCAATGTGAGTGAAGTAGCAGATTCAGGTTTAGCTATAAAAAAGATATGAACCAGACAAAAAAAATAAAAAATTTTCTTCAAGTGACCTTGAACTTCCCCAAATGACCTTGTGTCAAGGTCATGACACACTCTTAGGTCATGAGCAATCTTTGTGTGAAATGAGAACCTACCAAGTTCATCCATAAGAAAGATATGGACTGGACACGAATTATGAAATTTTTCTTCCAGTGACCTTGAACTTCCCAAATGACCTTGGTTCAAGGTCATGACCCACCCTTAATTCATGGGCAGTCTTTGTGTGAAAGAGAACATACCAAGTTTATCCATAAGAAAGATTTTCAGTGACCTTGAACTTCCCTAAATGACCTTGGGTCAAGGTCATGACACAATCTTAGGTCATGGGCAATCCTTGTGTGAAATAAGAACATACCACGTTTATCGATGATAAAGATATAGACCGGATACGAATAATATAATTTTTCTTCCAGTGACCTTGAACTTCCCCAAATGTCCTTGGCCC
This sequence comes from Saccostrea cuccullata, assembly GCF_032062105.1. Lineage (NCBI taxonomy): Eukaryota > Metazoa > Mollusca > Bivalvia > Ostreida > Ostreidae > Saccostrea > Saccostrea cuccullata. Next base: position 10,630 of record NW_026929600.1, on the reverse strand, counting down.
AAGGTTATGACACACTTTTATGGCATGGACAGTCTTTGTGTGAAATGAGAACCTACCAAGTTTATCCATAAGAAAGATTTTGACCGGACACGAATTATGAAACTTTTCTTCCAGTGACCTTGAAGTTCCCTAAATGACCTTGGGTCAAGGTCATGACACACCCTTAGGTCATGGACAATCTTTGTGTGGATTAGTAGATTCTAATGTACCTCATTAAGGAAGATATGGACCGGACACTTTTGCACAGACAGATGGACAGATGGACAGCTAGACACATAGACAGACGGACAAGCTGATTCCTATACATCCCCAAACTTCGTTTGGGGGAGGGGTATAATAAAGTTGAATATTCCAGGGATCCAGATCCCCTATGATCCATGCATGCCTTACCACAATTTGTTCAAAAGTAATCCGAAATTTGTCCAAATTTTTTGAGTTGGCTTACTTTCAATTTCTCTCTCTCTATATATGCATGTATATATTTCTCTAGACTTTAACTAAAGCATTTGAAAATATTTGTTGTTTTGGTTTTTATAAATTTATTTTACGTATAAACATACATGTAGGTGTTGGAACCGGGGGGAGGAGTTCAAAGATAGACATCATATAGGTAATAAACATTGGGGAGTAGAATTAGCCCCGCCCCCTTTCAGCGGGCATGTTGCAGTGTAGTCGAGTAAGGGTAAGTGGTAGTGTTTGAAAGAAAAAAAAATGGTACTGAAAGAAGTTCGATCCCCCTCCCATGAAATAGGATTTCATGTTTGGACCCCCCTTTTCACTTTTTATTTGCTTCCGACACGAATGTAACAAATTAAAAATTCACCAGTATTTTGTTATGACCCTAGAGTTTTATCTCCTTTTTAAAGACTTGATTTTCATGGCAATAAGCTGTCATACATTGGTATCAGTGTTTGAAAAAGATTCCTTGTTACATTTTAAAATACTACTACTTCTAAAAATTAACTTGTCTTTATGAGAGGATGGGGAGTAACTTTAGTTACAGAAATGCCTTTGCTATTAATAGGCATTTAAACAAACTAATATTGGTCAGAAATATAAATTTTTAGCTTAGTGAAAAATCGAACAGAGAAAAGGTATTATTCCTTCATTCAAGGATACTTTGCAACAAGTTAAATTGAAATTAACCCAGTGGTTCTTGATAAGAAGATGAAAATATAAAAAAGTTTACTATGAGAACGACAACGACTGACAAGGCACAAATGATCATAAATGCTCACTTGAGCCTTTATTTTAAAACATGTGTTACTATAAATAGAAATGGAAACCCACCTTATTATGCATTTCGGTTACTGCTCTCTTGTACGTGTTCGGTTACATTATGTCAGTTACAGCTACTGAAAATTTGACTGCAATTTCCTATCCCTAATTTGAGAAAATAGAATGATTTACATTTTCTTGATTAATTGCTGAATGTCTATTTATAACTATACGTTAGTATAGGTAGAAATGGAAAAATACCCTTACACATTATTCTTATACATTTTTGCTAAAGCTTTTTCATACTCGTTAGTCACCTTCCGTCAATAACAAATATCAGCCGTTTGTCTGCACATTGTCCATTTCTGATGTTAAAAAAATGCAAAAGTCTATATTTTCTCGAGAATTTGCGGTATGTCTATTTTCAAACATGTGTTACTATAAATAGAAATGGAAACTTATGCTTCTCATTCTGTATTTCATAAATGCTTTCTTCTACTTGTTGGTAACCATATGCCAATAGCAGTTAAAAACATATAGTCTGCAATTGTTCATCCAAAACGTGAGAAAAAAGTACAAAAAACTACATTTTTCCGATATTTTGCAGTACATTTATTTTTAAACATGTGTTACTATAAATAGAAATGGAAACTTATGCTTCTCATTTTGTATTTGATATAAGGCTTTCTTTTACTTGAGGTCACCATATGCCAATAGCAGTTAAAAACAGATAGTCAGCAATTATTCATCCAAAATTTAAGAGAAAAGTACAAAAAACGACATTTTCCGGATATTTTGCATTACGTCTATTTTTAAACATGTGTTACTATAAATAGAAATGGAAACCTCTGCTTATCATGCTGCTCTCCATTGAATGTTTTTTTTTGTTCTTGTCAGTCACATAATTTCAGTTACAGTTAATGACAATAAGTTGGTAAATTTCCCATCTCTAATTTGAGAATTAGTGGAAAATCAACATTAAACAGTTAATTTCATATGTGTCTATTTTTAGACATTTGTACAATTTATAGAGATGAGAGCCTGTCCTCAATAATTTGTGAGATATTATACTATTCCTTGTTCTTATTGCTGAAATATTGGAGAGATCCATATTTTTATTATTTATGATTCCGTGGAGCTTAAAAATGATGGAAAATTGACATTTTTCATCATTTTATGAGACATGTCTATATTTAGGCATTTGAAGCTATAAATAGAAAACGGAAATCCCTGAAAATAATATGCATGGTACTTATTGGTGTCCAGTCTCTGACATTAGCACATTGACTTTTACAGTATATTTCCTAATTACCTAGCATTGGCATCTTAAACTCTGCCCAAATTTCATTTTTTGGATTTTTCTGAAATATGTCTATTTTTAGATACATGTTACTAAAAATAGCATTGAGATCCCACTCCAATTTTTTCATGAGGGCACACTACTATTACTGACGTTTGACGACAGGCATATGATTTGAAAAATTTCCGTAGACAATTTTTTTTATTTAACCTTAAATTTCTCAAAAAATGCCAAATTTTCCATTTTTCACATTTTGAGAAACTATGCTATTTTGCAGAACCGTTTTCTAAGAGTGGGGTCAATTCTGGAATAACTGGTTATATGCCCTGTATTCTTTAACAGTTGATGTTTTCTTATGATACAAAGATTTATATTTGAATTTACTACATAAAGATAAAAATGCATTCATATTTCCTCAATTTTCATGTTTTTGTTCGGTCAAAAATGGCCGAAAATGGCCAAATTCAATGGATCCGTCTCCATGGCAACCGGGTGCACGTTGGAAACTTCTAACACCATATTTGCTAGTTTTGTACCAAGGTGCACCTGTGGTGCAAATTTCATCAAAATCGGAGATATGTCGTTTCCAAGATTTTTTGGTGCTTACAGAGAATGCATGTTAAATTGTAATTAAGATCTATGATCTATACAAAACAGTATTTATGGACTTGTTCATTCCTGAGTCCTATATCTTTTTCAAGATAAAGGAATTTACTGAAAATAAAGGAGAAAGGAATTAGAGCACTCGATCTTGTTAAACAAATTCTCTAAATGTTATCAGAAGCACTGTCTTTGAGAAATGCCGCTGACTACCAGAAGGTCTGTCTTGGACAAATGCCGCTAAATGCCGCTGACTCTACCAGAGGATCTGTCTTGGACAAATGCCGCTAAATGCCGCTGACTCTACCAGAGGGTCTGTGTTGGACAAATGCCGCTAAATGCCGCTGACTCTACCAGAGGGTCTGTGTTGGACAAATGCCGCTAAATGCCGCTGACTCCACCAGAAGGTCTGTCTTGGACAAATGCCGCTAAATGCCGCTGACTCTACCAGAGGGTCTGTCTTGGACAAATGCCGCTAAATGCCGCTGACTCTACCAGAAGGTCTGTCTTGGACAAATGCCGCTAAATGCCGCTGACTCTACCAGAGGGTCTGTCTTGGACAAATGCCGCTAAATGCCGCTGACTCTACCAGAAGGTCTGTCTTGGAGAAATGCCGCTAAATGCTGCTGACTCTACCAGAGGGTCTGTGTTGGACAAATGCCGCTAAATGCCGCTGACTCTACCAGAAGGTCTGTGCTGGACAAATGCCGCTAAATGCCGCTGACTCTACCAGAAGCACTGTCTTGGACAATTGCCCCACCCACCAACCCATTTCATCTCATTCGTGACTTCTTACATGAAGTATGAACCATTTACAGTCAATTCGTACACCAACCGAGTCGTACACAAACTCAAACTGTCCATTCATACACAAATCAGAAGTCAACTCATACACAATCAGAAGTCAAACTCGTACACAAACTAATGTCATTCGTACATGTACATATATAGGTTTTCCTAAGTGATTTAAGATACATGTATATAGTTTTCCTCAGGGTACAAAAATTGATGAGTCAACTTGAACACAAAGGTTTGAAATGTACATTGTACATTTTAAGATATTTACGCCTCTGATTTTACCTATACCATATGCGAAGATTATTTTTTGTTTGTTATTATAATTATTAAACATAACCACAAGATATGTTAATTTTACATTTTAAAATTAGTCTTCTTTTACGCAAGTAAAATGTGGACATAAATATTACTTGATATACTTTAGTCTTTAGACAAGTAACAGCTTTTCAAAAAGCTTTGCCTGACTAATGCAATCAATATCTATAGAACCTATAAGCATGATAATTTATAAACGTTTACATTGGGGGAGGGGTGTGTGTTAAATTATATCACTAGAGTAAATTATGAAGATGTTGCACAAAACATCATGTATTCATTTCAAGTCAATTGTATGATACTCATCAATGCAATGGAAAAAGAACATATTTTATATAAAACGTATATCTTGTTTGAATATCAAATAAAAAAAATGAAAGGATGTATGTCCCGCTGTTGATTCGAACCCGCGATGTAAAAATGAAAACCTCACTCCGCGAGTCAAAAAATGCTTTTAGAGGATGAAATAAATAAGGAAAAAAACTAATGTAATTGATTAATGCTGAAAAGCATGGCTATATGTAAAGGTTACGTAAATTAGATTCAACTGCATACAACATAGGCTTTGAGGACGACAGCTGAAAATATATGATAACTACAAGAAAATCGAAATCGTAACAGTTATGACTGACATGAAGAATATGTTTAATAGTTTCTTGCGTATGCCAGAGCATTAAAGATTGTTGGAAACCTGGAATAAAGTTCTATATGCTTAAATGACCCAACAAACTTGACGGCGATATATGAATGGCGACATGCGCGGATTCAGGAAGTTTTTCCCGGGATAAGGGGTCCACATAAAAAAATATTTGTACGAACAAAAAAGTAATAAACTTTCTCAGTCCTGAAATGTGAGAGGACACTTTCATAGGTCTACACTGTTTTTGTAGGAGGAAACCCCCTGGAAGGGGGGGGGGGGGTATGATCAGATGTATATTTGGCCATTACTTCCTCTTGAGAGATTTTTGTTCGTTTCGTTTTTATTACTTTAAATGATGTAACTTCTAACTCACTTCACAATATCACCGATATGTTTTTTTTTTCCAAAGCTCGACCAGGATTCCTCAAAAAAAGAACATACTTTACATAATTCATATGCAGTTTTCATTTCCATTTAATAGAATAGTCCAGGAAAAGGGCGCAAAAACTTTCACGTGACATTTTGGCGCGAAATGATTGTGACACCCCTTACCAAGGAGACAAATGGACTAATCCAGTAGTATAGAAACGCAGAAAAAAAGGTCAGACGGACATGTCCATAATATAAGAAATCGCATGGAATAAAAAGCTGCTAGCAAAAAGCTAAATGAAATACATACATCAATGTATTGTATCAGCAATATGGTTATTTTTCTGCTAATTGTTGTTGCTGAAACCACAGGAGTTCGCGTACCTATCAATTATACCGAAATTTTCATTAAATAAAAATTACGTAAAACGTATGATAATATTATAGGTATTACGTATCTTTTTTATTTACTGAAAATTTCAGCCAAATTGATAGGTACGCGAACTCCTGTGCCGAAACGCATGTAAGAAAATCCGATGATAATCAGCATGCACAAAATTTTGCTGGCTAACCATGCTAACTGTGCCCTCTTAGCTTCGCACCTACGAAATATTGATCCTTAGTTAGTGCCTGACGCCGTGACGTCAGGCAATAAGAAAGGGAAACAAGCTAATTCAGAGAATTCGTGTCCCCCGCTTAGGGAAAAAGTCGGCTCCCCCTGACTGAATTTGTAGAATTATTAAATGTATACATGTATACTGAAGCAAATAAAATACATGTATATCAATATGCATATAAAGATTTGATTGCTTATTCTTTATTATGTGTATAGAAGATTTTTTTATATGGAATATTTATCACACTGTAATGATGATTTTATAACCTCATAAATTTTTCATTTCACATGCTGAATACTATCATTTAGTAAAAAAAAGTATCTTAAAAAAAAACCAGAAGTCTCTGTCGAGACGGAAGCTCTACTGGTTTGTACTTATAGCAAAGGAAGAGAAAAGTACTTAAGCAGTTGGGAATTGAAACTTTTCTACAGCAATAAAAAGAATAATGATCCTTGATTAAAGGCAGAGATTTTTTACCGGGTGGTAAATTCCAGGTGAGGGAGGAGCTTATTTTGTACAGGTGTGAATGCCTTGGGGGCTAGCAGTCTACCTGTGGTCATCTGTCTCCCAAACCCTATACACAGGAAGTGATTTAATACACAGAGAAATACCAGGTGTCAGACTTTACCTGGGTTGGGAATTTTGAGACAATTTTAAAATTATATAGTAGTAAAAAGTTTCTCAATTATATATATAGTGATTTATTTTGAAGGTTTGAAAACACCCCTACCCATTTACAAAAATTATTATGATATCGTACTATAAATTCAAATATTAAAACAAAGATTGTTCTAGATATTAGTGTATGTGTTAATTAAAAAAAAACTTTTTACAACTAAATTACACCTAATTCATTCATCCCCAGGATCCCATCTACTATGAAAGATGCTATAAAAAATTGCTTGTAAAGTCTTATCTGAATTAAAAAAGGGAAATATGTGACCCATGATTAGAAACATTATTTCAAATTTTCTCACTTCACACATGCAGTGCTGCTCTGAACTTTACCAATAACATTTCCACTTTGGGTTTACCATTTATCATATGAAAATTAATATCAAAATTTCATTTGAAAAAAAAAAACTTTTATGTAATAAGGGTTATTTTTTTAATGCACATTATATTATAATCCTTTCAAAGACTAAAGGCATATTTAATTCATATATTATCAATCTAACAAATTTCATAGTAATACAGTTTCTGTGTACCATGTTCAGTAAACATCAAAGGGTCAAAAGTTAATTAGAGGGTCACCATGATTCCCAATCAAGGTGTACAGGGTACACAGGGACCAGTAAGTTACTGTCAATCAAGTTCCAGCATCCAATGATGGACCATCACGCACTTGATTGACAGGGCTACCCAGACCTGGTATTTTTGAAGGCGGTGCTAAAAATCTCTGCCTTTAAGTCTCTTTATGTTCTTAGTGTAGTCTAATTTAAATTCAGAGAAGCTTTCAATATTTTAGTTCCTGATTGTCTCACTTAAGTCTGTGGAGACTCCACAGGAGTCTGGGAATTTCCATAGTAGATTCTGTATTGTGGGCCCAGGTAAAGCCATAACCAGGAGACATGCTGAATTACTGAAACAGAAAGATCCAAAACAGCCGGGAGTGGATCTAAGTACTTCCAGGTTTGTGTACTGTAAATATACTACTGACTGTACACAGTGTTTTCCTGTCTTGTTACATGTAGATAATATCATTAGTGCAAAATTCAGTTGGTCTCATTAAAATTTAGAGGTTACAATTTAATTTGAAACGTTTGCAAAAAATTTAACTAATAGAGGGCGGAGCCCTCTCACGGGCCCGAAGGGCCCGTGAGAGCGAAGCTCTCCCTATAGGTAACACGTATGTATATGAAAAATAAAAGAAATCTATTGTAAACTATATGTCATTTACAATACCTATGGAACTGAGCTTCTTGTCGCCAAAATGGCGTCGATTTTATCCACGCGCAAATTCTCGTTGTTGATGAGACTCATCAAAGTAAAATCATTTAACCCAAGGATAATGTGTAGTGGTTCTTTTTATCTTGAAATCAGTAATCAGGCCCTTCCTACTTTCGTTTTAGACGCTTAGGTTTTATTTATAGTTCGCGCTAACAAGTAAAACGGCATTTGATTGGTCAGAATTTCCCTAAAGGCGGCGCTGTCGTATGCGCGATGGAGGAGCGGACCCTTTCACAAGAAAATCCTTATTTATTTCATTGAATAATAAATGTCTTAAGGATTATACTTGTCAATACATACCAAGCAAGAAATAGAGGATTTTTTTTGACAGTATAATTTTTTGAACGTTTAATTTTTTTTTTTAAGTGATAAAATAAAATACCCTGTGAAAAGTCTCACAGGGTGTGGATTTCTTTTTTTCTTTTCCTTTTTTAAGGTATCCAAAGTACATGTATTTATGAATATCTACTTGTACATGGATACATAAATATTTAGCAGATCTATGGAAGTCTGAATCTCATTTTTGTTTTTTTTTAATTTAATATTTAGTTTTATTATGTTTTTCAAATGACAAAATTTCAGTTTCTTATAAAGATCACTATTAAAAGAAAAATCTAATACCGGTAGTACGCTGTATGCATTTAGAAAATTCAAAAAGATTTTTTTTGACAATTGCAATTACATATAAAGTCTAAATTAAAGCAGGAAAAAAATAAGTTAAACAATGTATAATATACAGTCTGGAGAGGTAGTTGTTCAGTCTACATACATTTTTCAGTAAATGCATGAAAATATCCACAAAGTTATATACGACTTTAAAGTGCAGTGCATGCTGTTAATGTATACATACCGGTACCTACATGTACACTAAAATACTCCAATTTGATACACATCAAGCATATTTATAATGGTTTTCAATCCTAATAAATCTGATTATCTATTGAAAACATGAAGTAAATATTCAGATTCTTTGCTTGAAAATTTTTTTCTCATAAAACTAAAAAGGTGTGATGCTTCTATATTTTCAACCCTTAATTGTGATAATAACTCAGTCAAATGTTGGTCTGATGATTAGATTCATCCAGGAAGTAGATCATCTGTCTGTAGTTTGGGTCCCAAGTTCGCCTTCTGACCTGGTCTTGACAATGATATTGTTCTTACTTTACAGGCGCGTAGTCAGGCGTACGTTCGTACGCACAAACGTCCACATCATTTTCCAAAAAAAAAAAGAAAGAAAGGAAGGAAGGAGAAGAAAGCGATAAAAAATGAAAATCAATAGAATCAGTTTTATGGGGAAATACGATATTACACACACCACTGAAATCAAGATTTTCCCGGATTTAGGTTTACTATCGAATATTGCTGATTTTTTCCAAGTGTAATTACATTCTTCATTGGAGTTTCTCTATTGTAGATGTCACACAATAAAACCCTGCCCTGTCGATTCCCTTAAAACAAACGATAGTTTGATTTATAATGCCAAAAAATTCAATTTCTATTAATGGAAATTCCAACCGCAATGCTTAACTTCTGTCTGTAACGATACACCCCCCCCAATTTTAACCTAATATCGGATTCATGCAAGACTTCAAAAAATCCGGAAATTGAAAAATTGTTAAAATTTAGTTAAACCTTAAAAATAATAACCTGTTTAAGAACTGACAATGTGCAACAAAATGCGTTCTAAAAGGATTCTTCTGTCTTTGTTATTTTCAATCTTTAGAGATGTATTTTTAATATTAATGTAAGCCTGACTATCAGTCAATTACGTGGTCTGTCTAAACCAGTCAACCACTCTAACCACCTACCATATGTTACCATACGTATTTTGTCGAGCTTCAAAACTCTAAAATTGTATTAGTGGACTTGTTTTTGCATGGACAGATCTTCGCTCATTTTTGAGTGACTGTCCGCATTTCGTACAAGGAAAGAACAGACCTTAAACAGGCGCGGATCCAGGATTTGGAGTTAGGGGGGGCGCCAAAATAGGCAAGGGGTCTGGGGGCCGCCTTGAGGCCCCCAGTGGGTCCAGGGCAAAGCCCTGGTGGGGGCCCAGGGGGCGAAGCCCCCGGAAGCTCCTGGATTCTAGAGAATTTGAAGGGTTAAAATGAGGTCTACCAAAGCCCTGGTAGGGGCCCAGGGGGCGAAGCCCCCAGAAGCTCCTGGATTCTAGAGATTTTGAAGGGTTAAAATGAGGTCTACCAAAGCCCTGGTGGGGGCCCAGGGGGCGAAGCCCCCGGAAGCTCCTGGATTCTAGAGAATTTGAAGGGTTAAAATGAGGTCTACCAAAGCCCTGGTGGGGGCCCAGGGGGCGAAGCCCCCGGAAGCTCCTGGATTCTAGAGATTTTGAAGGGTTAAAATGAGGTCTACCAAAGCCCTGGTGGGGGCCCAGGGGGCGAAGCCCCCGGAAGCTCATGGATTCTAGAGATTTTGAAGGGTGAAAATGAGGTCTACCAAGTAGATATATTTGATTTACGCTAACTTTGACAATTTTAGGGGGGGCGCGCGCCGGGTGCGCCCCCCCTTAAATCCGCCACTGTTAAATATGTGACTGCGTAACAAACTGAAAAGGTGTAAGAAATGCAAACAAATAGGTCAAACATGCACATCGAAATCGTCGTAAATTCATCAGCCTCCGGAGGCTTCGCCCCCTAGGCACCCACCAGGACTTTGCCCTGGACTCATTGGGGACCTTAACCCCCCCCCCCTCCCCCGCCTGTTCAGGCGTCCACATCAATTGTACCCTGGCTACGCCCCTGCTTTAGATGATATCATAACCATGTAATGGGAGTAATAGCTGTTGAGAAATAACTTGAGATTTCT
>NW_026929599.1:0-39587 GCF_032062105.1 Saccostrea cuccullata | reverse complement strand
TTTGAAAATTTTATGGATTATTGTTCTCATATTTTTCGAAACACAACAAATGTTCCGTAACTTTCTAAGTATTGGTAAATAGCAATATTCCGTGCAGCTATGTGTCAATAAAACATTGCCGAATTCGTGGTTTAAGTAATTTCCAAATAAAAAAAATGATCATATTTTTCTTTTGAAATTAAACATCAACATTAAAAGTATGATACTATACGGAAATGTGGAGAAATATTGACTTCAAACCTGTGTCTTATCCTCTTTAAAGTAACTGTTTGTAATCGTAACATTTCAATATGTAGACAAGTAATCAATTTTTACACTTATGGTTGAATGCCCAATCTTAAATTGACTGAAAAGCATGCTTAATTAGCAAAGGCATTTTTTAGAAAAAATAAATTATATATCTTTAAATATGGCCTATAAAAAGCATTTTGTCCCAATAAATAGAAACAAGACATGAATAAGAATATTACTCAACACGTTTGACAATAAAGCAGATATATCACACCTAATCATAAAAGTATGCAAGATGCAGCAAAAAATAAAGTGCAGACAATGCAATTCAAGTCCCTTTAATTTTGTCCGAATAGCAGGCTGTGTGCAATTTGTAAGGTTGTTTTTGCATCGTTTCCATAACAAGGAGTATCGAAAGCATACACTGTTTTGAAGGGTTGTTTTTGCCTTGTTTCCAAAACACGGATTTCAAGCCGACCGGAGGGTCACTGTTATAGAGATATAAATGGCATCGGGGTTATCTTACTGATAACGTTTTTATGTGTTCAATATGTTTTGATAAAATTTACTTTGCGATATCTACCATGTTGCATTCGTTTTGTCATGATTGTTTGTCATCTTATATAATCGGTTCATGCACAGGTACGGAAGGACATTTGGGGTTTAATTGTCCGTTATGCTGTGAGTATATTCCTTGTTTTGGTGAACTAAAAAACCTAGAGGATTGGGCAAGCCTTTTCCCTTTAAATGATGTTTTGGAAATGGTGTCAGTGAATGCAGACAAAAGAAATTGCCAGGCTGCTTTGCGAGAGAACGAATAAACAATCAGTAGAATATTGTCTCTCTTGTAGGAATATTTATGCACAATGTGTATAAAATATTATAAAAGGGGACTTACTGATGCAAAACCACAAATTGATTAAACTAGCTGATTTGAAAAGCACGCGTATTGCACCCAATGCTGTCAGAGAAAACACATGCTTGATTCATCAAGATAGAAAATAGAATGATCTGTAGTGACCATGAGGAACCCTGTTGTAGAATGCGTGAGTATGGAACACAGAGAATGTAAGAAATGCCTCAAAGTCCAAAAAACTGCCCAAAACCTCAGAGAATGTTTGAAAGAAAATGATGATATCATACTTGAAGACCTAGAGAATTTGAAAAACAAATCTGCCAGATGCAAGAAATGAGCAGGAAATATTAATCGTTAAATTACAGAACAGAGCTGATATTTTTGTAGAAAGTACTGAACAAGAATTCAATGGCTATCGAGCATTTAGAGTTTCTGAAAAACGAACATTTGACAAATATGTCAACCGTTGTGAAGAAAACAAAAGAGAAGTATGACAAATGCATTAAATCGTTTTCTGATGGAATTCAATGCGCGGACTATTGTACTCAAAATTTTGAAGAAGCAAAGAACAAAGCCAATGACGCCGAATTAGTTATAAAGTATTATAGAGGAAGAAGATAGTTGCTCGACTAAAGAATTAGTAATTTTTCACAGATGAATGTCGAAAATCAAGGAAAAGCCTTGCATTTTGAAACAAACATGGACTTAAAAGGCTGAGAGAAGCACGCCTTTTCTGAGTCAGTTATGGACGTTATTACTAATATGAAAAGAGTTCAACTCAAAATAATTACTGAATTCACAATTGATGTCCTATATGTGTGAGATGGAACATTTCTTAGAATTCAACAATTTATTCTTTCAACCAGAAAACCACAAAGAAATTCTTATGATGATGAATGTTTTGTATATGATAAGTATTGGAAATGTATAAATGTAGTCAGATCAGTGTCCCAGCCGTTGGCCTTGTACAAATGGATAAATACGCCGTGAGGTCGCGCATCATCAAATTCGTTAACAGTTTTATCGCTACCTTTTATAAACAAAGTGAAGACAATGCGGGTGAACATACGGACTGATATGGAAATATTTGGAATTGCAGATGTACATGATGATTTTATTTAGCATGTGACAATAAGAATTATAAGAACTAAAGGTAACGGGCGGTATATTGACGAATATAGAACAGGATCTGGCGTAAGATATATTATTTCTATAGGAGGTAGAATTGTCTATAGTAATAGGAAAACAAACGAGGTGACAGCAAGGAGTATTAAAAGGGTCAGTAATATGGACATACAGCAATCCTCATCTAATATCACCATGCGGACTTGACAAAGACATTGACGACAACATTTATGTTGCAGGTAAAAACAGTGACAATATACATGTCCTTTCTAATTATGGTAAATTAATTCGACTCTTTGAAGATATTCCCAGACCGGATTTTATGAAATAAACCAAGACAGAAACATTTGTTGTGTGTGCAGCAATGGAAATTTTAGAGTGTATGAGTTGAAATAACTAGTTGGTGTAGTAGCTGTATATAAAAGTATATTAAAATGGAGCATTACTTTCACCGTTATGCCGTTGTCATACAGATTGAATACATTTTAATATTTACATTACTGAAATATATTGAATCTTTGATGGGAATATTTATTATTTTAGTTTTTAAATATTTTAAGCCAATTTGACCATATTATTGGAATTTTGAAGCCAATATATTTGTTTTTATTAATCAGATATTACTAAGAAATTGAAATAAAATTTTAGCAGTGTCAAAATAGATTTGCTTTATCAATGTTTGGCAAACATACTCCTCCTTGGCACCTGATCCCACCTCTGATGTTTTATAATTCGTGTTTGCTCAGTACCAATTTTGTAATTTATTAATGGACTTTTGAGTTTAAATGCTGTTCGTTATCTCCACACATTTTATGCAATCGTATCTTTATATTTATAAATAAAGCAATCTTTATTTTTTTAATATCCATTAACCTTTAAATGCGTATAGGTGTAAAGAATTTTTTATGATGGGAAAGGATAATTGAAGTCTTCAATAACATAAAGGAAATTTTTACGATAATCAACCCTTTAGAAAATCAGAGACCATTTAAACTGTAAGGTCTATTTACATGTGTGATATACAATGCAGAACATTCATAATGCATTTAAAAAATAAACTGCATGAAAGGCATAAGGCATTTCTTATTCTCTGCGCATTTTTCAAATTTCAGAAAGCATTGCCATATTTAGAGTATGAAATTTCAAGGGTGTGAAAGGTATATTGACATTAAAATTAGCTTTTGTAAACTTTTTACTTGCAAATCAACTAATTAAAAGTACACGTGTATGATTTGATTTATTTACCTATTGCATTTTCGGGAAAAAAAATCCTGAAAAATTATGTTGTCTATGTGAAATATTTTCTAGTGCTCATAATTTTTTATAGTAATATTTTTCTTACCATGAACAGATGGCATTACAGCAGCGATGAAATTGACATTTTTTCATTCTAAAACACTGCAACAATGACTTTTTAAAAGAGATTTTATTTTCTAGATGAATAAATGCATGTACATATTCAATACTATATTTTAAAAAAAAAATCGTCAATACTAATGATTTTGTTTATGTTAATAAATCTAAAATTGTATTTTTTTTCTATATATAAAATGATTTTATGATTAGCATCCTCAAATATCATTAGTGCGCATAATAACATCTAGAGTATACAGGGGGCAACGAAATAAAGACGATTGTTTTAAATTTATTCAAGTGTACTGATCCCTACTTACAAAGTCTTTTGTTTGTAAGGCTCATTGTAGTGTTTTAGAGAAACGGGGATTTCATTCAGCACCTGGTAATCTAATATTTACCCAAAGCTTCCTCTCTTAAAGAAAAAGACATTCAATATTATCAATATTTTCCAATTTAAATATATAAAAAAAATTTTCAAAAACGAAATTACATTCAATTGTCTTAAGCAAACAAGATTTCTAAACTATACAGTGTAAATTTAAATCCTTCAATAATGATTTCACAGGTTCCAGTAATGTTAACAACCCCTATAGCTTTATTTTCCCCTTGAGTATTGACAACAGAAAGTTAGAAATCAGAAATCAGAAAATAACGCGAAAATTCACAGACAATTTATTGAGTAATTAAGATAGAACAAAAAGAATCAGTCAACATTCGACTCATTAATTGTTTTTGTTGAAAAGGTCATTGCATCACTCAAAGCATTTTCCAAATGGTGACTTAAACGAGACTTTTGATATTTTGTTTCATCGACTTGTTGGTTTTTACCTAGCCTTATTTTAGATGTATTTTAGCGTTCATAACAAAACTTTCCCTTGCGTATCGAATCGAGTCGAGACAATAGTCCCATGTACAGACTTAAAATGCTATTGCTTCCTACGTATACGAAAGAGAAGTTGAAAGAAAATTTAAAGTCGTCGCGCTCATGATAATGTACTCTTGTTAGGTTTCTATTTATAACTAAAATAAACAAATATGAAACAGATGTGTAAACTCAATGGTATCTTTTATTTTGAGTTCACCGGGATATATTGAGTCAACATATAGAGGAGGCGACTCTTCTTAATTACATATTCATCAAACTGATGCGTTGAAAGCCACAGCAAGTGTCAAAAAATAACTTAAAATGGAAAATATTCTTGGAAATTTCAAAACAGTACAGACGTGGATAAACTATTAAATACACATTAGATTAAGTGTCAATTTCATAAAAGAATACTCAATACTAATTTCTGGAGAATATTTGAAAGCTTTCCATAATTTAAAAGAAGTAGGGATATCAAGTTGGCAGGATTGTGCCTGCCAATCCTTTTTGTAAAAAAAAAATTAAAATTGAAAGCCAAACAATATTCCCCTTCTTAATGTAAATTGAAGAAAATATGTAAATGATCTTTTATTGAGAAAAGTAACTTCATAGCATCAGACGATTGTTTTTTAATTTTATAATATGATAAACCCATATTAGTTTAATAGCTATATTCCATTTTAAAATAATTTTTCATAAACCAGAAATTCCATGCAATATAAAGTATTTGTGTTGACCAGAAGGTAAAATGGTATGTTTCGTGTGCTTACTAAATCAGAATGTATTTTTTTTGGGATAAAAACACTTTACTAAGTAAATAAAAAGAAGTTGGCGATATCATATTTTATCCTTAGTTAAGGGAGGGGCATTTTTTATTGTAGTGTTACAAACTTTACGTGACATTACTCAGTTGGTTGAATAATTATTTAAAAAAACGGGATTGATTTGATGATAAAATCAAAGTTTGAGTTTTGGACTTTAATACTATATAACCCCCTCTTCAATCATTTAAATGCATTTGAAAAATCCACAGAAACCCACTCAAATGTCTTTATAGGAAGAAATTTTAAAATTTTTGCTTTATTTCCTTTGATTTTTCGTAGATAATAAATGATGTTTCATGAAATTCTTTTTCTAAAAAAATAACTTTATGCATTATGAATAGGATAACATTTAATTCTTTTCACGTGTAGGCCTGGAATTAATCTTTATTTTTTTATTTTTTTTTTTTATTATATCCCTTTTTATTTCCCTATGTATTTGAAATATGTATGAGAAATCACCAACATTTTTAGATTGAAGATGGCATGTAATATTTTAGCTTCATTTCCATTATTCTTTCGTTGACAACGTGTTTCATAAAAATTTTTCCCCCTTCAGGAATCTAGACAAAATTAAAACATGCTCATATTTCTTCTTTTTTATTTTTCCAGTTAACAAATGAGCTGTGAAAGGGAAGATTGAGAAAGTAATTACATAGAATCGTGTGTTAAAAATGGTTTGTGCATTCATAAATAATTAGAATTGCATTTTTTAGCAAGGGCTCCCTTATTTTTTTTTTCAAATAGTGATCTTAGCAACTAAAAAACCTTTTTTGTACATTTTTTTTTTTCTGCTTTTGTTATTCCCAAAAGACTGTAAGGATCTTCATGCAATTGGTTACACAAATTCAGGAGTTTTCAAAATTTTCCCATGGCACCATTACCAGCCCTGTATGTTTTTGGAAAAGGGAACAATGGGCGGGGGATGGAAAGTTTTAATAATATAATTCACAAACAGTGTCTATGTTGTAAAAAGGTTTTTTAAAAAAATATGGATATTTTTATTTTTTTTATTACATGTGTTGGTATTTATAATTTTTTATACATGTTAATGTTAAGGCAATTCAAAAACATTTAAAAAAATTTTCAGCTTTGACAGGATTACGGAAATAAAAAGGGTTTTAGCCCTGAAAAGGATTCGGGTTTTAAGTGAAAACATTTTTAAAGTCTGGTTTGTATGTTTTTAACGATCTCATTATCGTTTTAATTGAAATCTTACACAAAAAAAAAAGGGAGCTTACAATGAAAAAAAAAAACCCACACCGGAGGATTTTAAAACAAACTATATTTTGATCAATGATTACAGCACAGGAAAATAATTTGATTTTTTTTATAAAAAGTATATTCATTTTCAAAATAAAATTAATAAATTTATGGACTTTCAGTTTTTTCAAATATATCTTAATACAAGAAAAGACGTAATCCGTCAAATGACCAAAAAAAAAACCCCAACTCATTTCTTATGTTACCATCACAATCCAGGATAGTAAAAGTCGCGTAAATTTTTAAAGATCATTCTTTTCCCCAAAAAACAGAGAAATACAAACTTTTTCTTGCAGGACCTGCCGCGGGAAACCCTTTAGTTACATTGTGGGGAAAAACGGAAAAAAAATGAAAAAAAAAAGAAGAAAAATATTGAAATCACTATTGTTTGCGGAGGACAAATGTTTTAGACTTTGTGGATCACCCATACCCACGTTCCCCCTCCACGACCGTTTATATTGTAAAATATTTTTCATTGCACCATAGTTTTTACGACTAATTAACCCAGAAAAACCCCCCAAATTACATGTCAAATTTTGCTCACCCACGGACATTGACCCCTTAGATTAAAAAAATTCCAAGTAAAGGGGAAGGGCAGGAAAAATATTAGGTTTGTTATCATGACAAAAAATTGTTTGATACATGTTATGGATAAAAATCCACTTTTATAATTTTTTGTATAATCCATCAGGATTGTACAAAAAAATTTTCGTGGTTTGAAAAATTTCTTGATTCTTGGGGATTTGATTTCGTGGATCAACAATTTATGAAATTTAGCCTCGAAAAAAGAAAATTAAATCTCAACAAAAATTTTGTGATTTCACAGTATTTTAAAACTTAATTGGCAAACTAAAGGTATATGCAAAAATTTGTTTGAAAAATGCATTGCCTCCATAGATGGAAGAATTTTCATACAGATTTTAAGATTAGTATTTGATACTGAGTTTTTACGGAATGTATGATGATAATTTACGGCCAAGGGAACGGTCAACAAGGAATGTTTCCCCCCCCCATTACACCTTAACACTTGTATATAAAGTCATTTTGCTTCTGCTTTCAATTTATGATGTTTCATGTGATCTTAAATATAATTTCTGGTCAAATTTCTACTTCTTTCAAAATCGGTTGTTACATTTGTCTGTTTTCTGTTTGGGTGTTGTTTAACGTCCCATAGGAAAATTTTGTCCCCCTAATGGACACACGTACATCACCACTGACCGGTGGAGGCTGCCATCTTATACCTTTATTGGGAAAATAGGGGCCATTGAAAAGGGGGGATTTTTTTTCGTAAAACATGGACGTGACAGGGGCCCTTTTTATGCAATGGTTATCAAAGGGACCGGTCTCCTGCCCCGCAGTTGTTTCAAACCCGCGACTCTAGAGCATACGCCCAAACTACTGCACTACTCGGGAAAAGGTTTTTTTTTTATTAATTCAGATTTTTAAAAAAACATTTTTTTTAAAAGGGGTAAACCCAAAATTTTTTTTCTGATGAATGAAAAGGTCTGAACTAGATTTTCATGTTTCAAGATATATTTATAAGTTAATTAAAAATTTTCATGGAATTTGTCATTAAAAGTATTTAAATTTTTATGTAGCATCCCAGTTCTTTGTTTCCTTTGATCTATCGTTGCTAATTAGCTTGTAT
Source organism: Saccostrea cuccullata (assembly GCF_032062105.1). Classification (NCBI taxonomy): domain Eukaryota; kingdom Metazoa; phylum Mollusca; class Bivalvia; order Ostreida; family Ostreidae; genus Saccostrea; species Saccostrea cuccullata. Next base: position 31,422 of record NW_026929599.1, on the reverse strand, counting down.
TTTTGAAATTTAAAAACTTAAATTTTAGTTCCCAAGAATTTTACAGCGCAAAATTAATAATATGTCACATGTTCTGGAAGGTGGTGTTTACATTTTTAAAAAGTATTTAAAGAATGTTGATAATAAAATTTTGATGTTCTAAAGAGCTTTTGAAAATTTGAAATCAATTTTTTTACTAAAATCAACACTGAAAATTGTTTTTCTACTTTATGTACCACAATTGCCAACAATAAATTAAAGTCAAGAATATCTTATATCATTGACAGCTGCTAATTTTTAATGAAATCGGAATTCAAATTTTATTTAAAAGCCAGTGGTCATTTGCAAATTCTGATCATACACACAAGTATCCTAAAGTTTCAGCGTGACTGATGACACAATGTGGTGTGACGTCAAATGTTCTATTAAGGTAACATAAAAACCCCGGGGAAAGAGTGGACTAAATATACAGGTAGGCAAATACACTGAGACCAACCCGATCAGAATTAAAAATAAGGTACGTGTATTTCCCTTTAAAAATGGTTTTAACCTTTTGGGTTAAATCCCATAAAAAATATGCTTGAATTTCTTTTTACAATATCATAGTATTTTGTAGAAAAAGTATTTTTAAGTCAAAGCTTATATGATGGCTTTATTCTTAAAAAAAAAAATATTATTATTTAAACATGTTTTGACGATGAACTGTCCCAATCATGACATGGTGCACAGGGAACGTAAAGGTTTGGGAAAAGGGGGATGCCCCTCCTCCATGGCACCTGATCTCACCTCTGATTTTTTTAGAAACCCATATTTGCTCTTCTGATACATTGGTATTGTTAAATAGACTAAAATCATTTCTTTATAGTCTTAATTATGTTATCCATTAATACAAAATTTTAAATTAATGAATATCTTACCTTTTTTTCTACATTTTGGAAAAACATTAATGTTACTTATAACATTTATATGATATATTTATAATCATAAAAAAGATATACAGTGTATGTTGTGTTTTTGGTTATCTAGAAATATTACGTCAATTCTAAAACTCCATAAATGAATGTTTTTATTGCATGAAAATATTTTAAAAATTCATGTATATTTTTTTCAAAAAATTAATGTTTAATTCATTGTATGAAATTTTTTTTTTCGTTAAAACTAAAAAAAATAAAAATATTTTTGTCGTCTGCTCTTAAGTTGCAAAGTATGGGGTTCAACCTTCGTTGCAGGTGCCCTAGTTGTGTTGTCAAACTTTCACATTTTCGTTTTTTTGTCATGAACATCCCATTGTAGGGCAGTGTTACCTCTGATGATTTGGTTTCCCCTTTTTTGTTCTGCTCCTGTTTTGTTTTTTTTTTATGGACTTTTGATCTTGAACCCTGTTCGCAATCTCCATATGCTTCATGGAAACATCGAACATTTAAGTACATGAACATGTTTATAATTGTTATTACCATACAAGGTGCATGTATTAAATGAAGTTTTTGTAAATGCCACACAATCATGACTTTCGTGGTATTTTTAAAGTCAAAACAATCCTCTTCTAAAACAAAAAAGTATGCTGTGAGCGGACCTCTTTAACCATAAACCATTTTTTTATATTGATTTTTTCAGGGGGGTATTATTTATTATTAAAAATGAACTGGAACTTTTTTCATTGTTAACCAAAATACGAAAAAGTTACTTAAACTATGAATATTTTAACAAGTCTATGCATCTTTTTGTGTATAGATAATTTTTAGAGAGATTTTTAAAGTAATTGCATTTTGATACCGGTCATAAAAAATGATTTTCTTTTAAAATGCCCCGTCGTAAATTAGGTACATGTAAATGACATGTCTAGGTACATGTATTTAATTGCCATTCTCTGTAACCATTTAAAATTTTCTTGCCACACGGGTCCCCGATTTGATGAAACTTCCCCCAAAAGTTATCATGCACCAAAAACAAATAAAAAAAAAATTTCGTTGCTATGTGCCCGGTTGTAGGAAACAGCCAAAAGTTTGAAAAATGGAATTTTCCGTTTTTAAATTTACCGTGGCTTAATAAAAACTAAAAAAAAGCAAAAAAACCCCTTTTCCACAAAAACATGACACCTTGATGTTACTTATACCGAAAAAAAAACTGTTTAAAATATCTCAAAGTAAGGGAACCCAAAAGGGTTATTTGGAATAATTTCAAAGTGAAATATGTAAAAACTTAATTGGTAGGTTTTACATGCTAAACTAATAAGACATAGGAAAAACAATGAAAATGTTTGACCTTAAAAAAATAAAGAATATTATTCTATAAATAACTTTTAGGTTGCTATGGTAAGAGGTAACCATGCAAAACCAGTAACTAAGAAGGGGTTTAAATGTACTGTTTTGGGAAAAACTAAAAATTCAAGACTGGGAAATAGACCTTTCCCTTTGAAACACCAAAACCATAAGAAATATTTTGTTTAATTGCTTTTGCAGTGTAACCATGGAAACAAAGTACCAGTGCTGAAAAAAATTATTTTTCACTGCATTAAAAAATTGCCTTTTAATCAAGAAAAAAATTAAAAAACCAGTTTAAGTACACCGTTAGAACAAAAGTTGAATATCAATATTGAAAAACGAAATAAAAAAACACCGTTGCTAGGTTCCCAAGAAGCATATGTTCTTTTTTGTAAACTTTTTATCAAATTAAAACCTTTGCCAATTTCGCTCCCTTTAAGATTGGATATAGTAAAAATTTAAAAAGTAATTAGCTGTTAATAAAAATCAATCAAAAAAGTTTTGGGAAAAATTTAAAGGGGTAGTATCCAAAAAAAAAAATATTTTTCGGGTTTTTTTAAACTTTTTTTTTCGTTTATTTCCATAGCAAGCTTTTTTTAATAATTTTTAAATTTTTTAAATGGGAAAATTTTGAGCACACCAACATCTTATAAATTATTTATTTATGAAAAGGGTTTTTTTTTAAAGATAGGATAGTTTTAAAACATAAGAGTTTTTTGAAGGCTTCTATGGTATAAAAACCTTGGAACCACTGTCAACCAAAATGAAAATCATATTTTTTTCAGTATATGTTTCAAGGTCTTTCTTCTTTTATTTGGTACATTTCACCCATAATTGCTTTTCATTTTTACGAGTATGATTTCATAAAATTCAATGAATATTTTTTTTATTTTTGAAACTTTGTTACCATAAAGATGAAAGTTGTTTTACCAAAATGTTTATCATGATTCGAGACATTTACCTTAACTTTTGGAAACAGTATTAACAGTTGTTTGTTTTCCCGAAATTTTAAACGGGGCTCAAAAATTAAAAAATGCCATTTTTCGAACTTTAAGACATGTTGCCATGGTAACTATAAAACATAGAAACCAATTTTTGCCTGATTTAGTTCGGGGATAATGCCTTTTATTAGAGATTTTGGAAAAAATTTCTAGACTATGGTGCCAAGCTCCTATATAAAATTTCAAATCAAACAGAGTGCTTTAAGAGCCTTCTCTGTAATGATTTGAAATTTTATGTAGGAGCTGTGGCAGCTAGTCTCAGAATTTCTCCAAACTCTCTATGATAAAAGTCATTGATACCCTAAACAAAAATCAGGCAAAAATTGGTTGTTTTTTTATGTTACCATGGCAACATGTCTTAAATTTCAAAAATGACATTTTTAATTTTAAGCCCCATAGTTAACATTTGCCAAGAAAATTGGAATACTTTTCCAAAAGCTAAAGGGTAGATGCTCAAATATGATAAACTGTTTGGTAAATCAACTATTAATACTTATATGGTAAAAAAAATTCAAAAGAAAAAAAAAAATACATTGAATTATATAGAGTCATGCACATAAAAATAAAAAGCAATTATAGGATGAAATGTCCCAAATAATAGAAAAAAGAGCCTTGAAACATATACCATGAACAAAATTGATATTTCGTTTTGGTTCGGTCCAAGGTTTTTCACCACAGAGAGCCTGCAAAGTAACACTCTTTTTTTTTTAAATCATTATTTTTAAAAAGCACATTTCCTCATAACTAATGATCAATTTTTAAAATGTTGGACCCCCAGTTTTCCCTTTTAAAAAATTAGTTTAGTTTTTAAATAGAGCGTTGCTATGGAGATAAGCAGAAAATATATGCAAAAAAACCGAAATATTTTTTTTCCGGAAAACGTACCCTTAAATGTAACCCCCAAAACTTTTTGATTATTTTTATTAACAGCTAACCTGACTTTTAATTTTGACTACACCCAATTCTAGTGGATGCAAAAAGGGCACACAGGGTTTAATTTGATATAAAGTTACAAAATAAAATTTTCCCTTTTTGGTTCCCATAGCAACGTGTTGTTTTTTTCATCAATTTTTTTATCAATATATATTTTCAACTTTAGTTCTAACGATAAGTATTTCAAGCTGGTTTTAATTTATTTCTTGATTAACATTTTTTTTAAAGCAGTAAAAAAAATTATTTTTAACACTGGTACTTTGTTTCCATGGCAACACTGCAAAGTAGCAATTTTAAATTTTTTTTAGGGTTTTTGGTGTTGCAAGGTCCTAAGGATATTTTGCCAGTCTTGAATTTTCATGTTTTTCCTCAAGACAGTAGCATTAACCCAATCTTACTTACTGGTTTTGCATAGTTACACTGTGTTACCATGGAACCCCTAAAATTTATTATGAATAATTTTCTTATATTATATACTTAAGGTAAAACATTTTCATTTTTTTTTAAAGCCCATGTTAATTTACATGTAACACCTACCATTAGTGAATATGTAGTGTTTTTCGTTTTTTTTCAGCATTTTAAATGTATTCCAAATGTCCCCTTGGTTACCCTTACTTAGAATATTCTAAACAGTTTCTTTACAGTTTAAGTGAATAAGGTTTTATGTTTTTGTTAAATGGTTTTTTTGTTTTTTTAGTGTTCATTAAGCCACAGTGGTTTAAAGTGGCAAAAAAAACCCATTGTTCAAACTTTTCCGGCTGTTGCCATAGCAACCGAGCATTTACAACAAAATTTTTGTTTGATATTTGTTTCTGGTGTCAAGTACTAAAGGGGTAAAGTTTATAAAATCGGTGCCCATGGTAAAATTTAAGGGTTACAAAAATGGCAATTAACACTTCTCACCACATTTAAAAAACAAATAAAATTCCAAAATTTTTAAAGTCGTGAATAAAATGAAAAAAAAAAAGAAATACGGGAAAGGCTAAATTTTAATTTTGATAATTTAATTTAAAAGATTAGGTTCTAAAATAACACTCAAATGTCCCATTATTTTTTAAAAATATAAATTTTTCTCCCTGTAGTCAGCTGTTCAAAATATGAATTAACTCCCTTAAAAGAGGAGAGGGCATATTGATTTGATGCTGTCTGTCGATCTAGCACGGTGGTGGGTCCATTCATCTCTCAGTCCAAAGTTTCCTTTAAATTTTTTTGAGGGTTTGCACAATTTGAATAAATTTGCAAAGCAGGGGGGTTTTTTTTTAAAAATTTTAGGTAAGCTCTAATTTTTAGGTTTTTTAAAACCCACTTTTAAGAATTTTGCCTTTTACTTAAAAATATACATATTTTTTTTGCAGTTTTAATTTGTTTTCCTCGAAAAAATTTTCGCATTCTAAAATGGTGGTATAAATTTTTTCGTAAGGATATTTATCTTTAGTTTTGTTTTTGGTTCGATCGAGGATTTTTGAAAGCTCTTTAACGTAGAAAAATTCCAATTATTTGGGGGACGAAGGCATAAGAGTTTTCAAAACATCTCTTGTTTTTTTGATTTTCATGTATAAGCTTTTCCTCCCTTTTTAATTTTGTTTTTAAAATTTTTTTTAATTTAAATTTCTAATTTTTTTTTCACTTTGGTACATGCGAACCAAAATAATAATGATATTTTTAGGAGCGGGAAGTTTAACCAAAAAATAATAATGACTAATAAACACCACGGATTTTAAAACACTTAAATTATATATAAAAGAAGTTCAATAGATAGCATTTAAATCTGACTGGGAAACCAACAGGTTGCACTTTCCTTTTAATACAAATAAGTTTTTTCACCGTCTTAGCGAAGTATCAAATTTTAACGTAAGTAAGACAATTCATAGATGTAGAATGCTTATTTTATTTTCATTTTAATCAGACCGTTACCATTTATCTGCAATTTTTGATTTCTATTTTTATTAACTATTTTTAAATTTTAATTTCCTTTTTTTATCAGCATCAATATTTTACATGTATGATAAAAATAGTAACAGATAAAAGGTTTTCTTTGTAAAAGGACAATAAAGGTTAACATTGAGAAAAGTTAACTAAAGAAAGAATTTGGTCCAAATGGGATTTTGTTTATGAAAGGTTGTTATTATATTGTATTAAACAAACACAAGAGTAAAAATATTATTACAGGGACACTAGCATAGCAGTATAAATAAAGTTTATTTCTATGAAAACCCGATAAATAAATTTGAACAAATTTTTTTTCAAATTTCTGTGAAAAAGAAACAATTTAAATAGTTGATATAAGAATATAAACTTAATGGAGCTTTTTTTCGATGGAGGGGGGAAAACCATTTTTTTAACTTTGCCACAGCCCTTTCTCAACAAAAATTAATTGTACATATGTTGAGAAATTTTTTTGTCAATATGTAAAAAATAATTGTTATCAACAATGGGTAAGTAAAGGGTTAAAATTTTTTGTTTGTTTCTTTTTTTTCTGTTTTTTTAATTTATCACAAACAGGAAGGATATGTCCATAGACATACGGGGGTTTGTCCCAAAAAGTCGTAGACAAGGAAAACTTTTATTTTCACTTTGTTGAATGAACAAAAAGTAACATTATATGATTATGATTTTCAAATTTTATAATGATATCACATTTAATAAGGAAATTATGAAAAAATAAAAAAAGCTGTAAATTACACCCCAAAAAAGCAAATAATTTAGTCCCCTATAACGTCCTGATTTTTTTCTGCTTTACATTTTTTAAATTTAATATTTTTTTAAATGAAAGCCCCCCTTGAGTAAAGACTTTTTTTAATTTACTACTGAAAATTTTTGTTTTTTCTAAGCAAATTCAAATTTTAGTGAAATTTAGTCGAAAAATCGCCATAATTGTAGGTAGCAGAGAATACACATTGTTTGACGTCGTTTTTAAGTCCCGTTCCCCCTTGTTGGTACCTTTCAAACAGTAGTCTACTTCTTTTATGTTGTAGCTAATTTCGGTATAGTGGAAAACCTTCAGTGAATCTCATGTCACTTAAAAATAACTTCCCTATTAAAAAACTAGGTGTAATGTCACTTGAATACTTTTTTACCCCTTTTAATGAAAACAAATCATATTCAAAAAAATTTATTATATATCCGTGCTCCGGTTACGCGTTTTGAAGGGCATTTTCATCAAACACAAATTCCCAAAAACACTTTGAAAATCATAACACAAATGTCTGTTTCCAATGCTATTTTAAAATTTTGATTCTGATTTCACTAATGAAATTTTAGTTCAATGTTTAACATAGTACGAAAAAAATAAAAGCAAATGTAATAGTTATAAAAATAGGTAAAATATTCCGAATTTTGCTGTGGCCGAAACCTTTTTTTGTCCCTCATATAAATCGTCCTAATATTATCAAAAAAAATATTTATTTCCCTACAATTTTGAAGAACATTATATGTTATGTCTCTGCAAAATTTGGTTATATTGGGTTTCATGTTTTAAAAAATTATAAATTGTTACGACTTTTTTGGGGAAAACCCCGATGTAGGTTTCAAAGTTCATTAGTTGGTTAAACGGATGTATCCCATTAGGCTTTTACCTTACATGATTTTCGTAAGTGTCTAAGAAAGGAAAAAAAACATATTCAATCTAACGTCCATTACACAATTACAAAATAAGAGCAGAGCAAACACGGCCTCCGAAAAATCAGAGGTGGGATCAGTGCCATGGAGGAGTGAGTATCCCCTGCCGAGGTAACCCGCCGTGTGCTCGTTGTATGATCAGGAAAAAAGGGAAAAAACCGTGTCAATTCAGTGTATAAATAATGGACTAACAATTGGTTAAAAAAAGTCGTCAGCATTTGACTCAATGATAAATTGTATTTGCTGACAAGGTCATTGTATCGACCATAGAATTTAGAAATATGACTTTAAAAGAAATTTTTTGATTCATCAATTGCTTGTGAAGAAATTGTTCAAGAGACACGCTCTTGTGTATCGAATCCCAGATTATATACTCCCTATGCAGGTGATGAAGGTATATTGCTGCATAAGTAAGGGAAGTTGACGATGAAAAGTTAAAGTCATCACGTTTATCATATAGCTTGGATGTTAGATTACCATTAGTGTCTTTTTAATAAAATATCCAAGTATGAAGCAGAAGTGTCGGACTTGTGGGATTTTTATCTCGTTGGAAATCGATCAGAGGAAAGGGAAAATTTTCAATTAATTTCAAACTCTCATTTCTCCAGTTTGCCACAGCAAATGTTTTTTTTTTTAAAATTTTGCATAAAATTTGCCAAAAAAAAAAATAAATTGCAATAAAAGCCAATTTGTACCCAGGAATTCCAAAAATTTTGGAATACCTGGTCTCCAAAAACCACTTTGATAAATTGTCAATCAGAAACTCAAGCATTTCTTGGTGTCAACTTTGATCATGTGTGCAATCAGAATCTGTTATAACAAAATAATTTTTCAAATACCTACAGGTAAGTAAAGTTAAGTTTCATTTTTGTTGGAAAAATGTGGTACATTATTTTAAATTGGAAAATAAAATACTTTATATGAACTATAATAAATTTTGTGTAATATTATTTCATAGAAATAAGTTTTGAGCTCACCTGAGCCGAAGGCTCCTTGAGCTTTTCTGATCAAAAAATTTTCCATTGTTTCTCATCGTTGTCGTTGTTGATGTGGTTGTAAACTTTTCTTTTTCTCTTTTTCCACAACACTGGGGAATTTCAACCAAACTTGCTACAAATATACTTGGGAAATGGAATTCAAGTTTGTTCAAATGAAAGTCCAAGCCCTCTCTCAAGGGGAGATAATTATTAAAATTTGTGAAAAAAATTATGGCTTTTTAAAATTTAAACCACCGGGTTAGGAAAGAGAAAATTATGTGGAAGCATCCTCCGTTAGTGTAGATTCAGGTTTTTTTAATCATGACCCCCAGGGGTAGAGTAGAGCCATGACAGCCAAGCAATTTTTTACATAGGAATATTTAGGAAAAAAATTTTAAAAAAATTCTTCTTGATTGAACAAATTTTTTTATGTAAAAAACATAAATGGATTGGGACAGGCATCACCTATATAAGCCCTCTCCATAGAGATAAAAATTTTTTAAGAACCATTTAGACAGGAAAGATGAGGGTCATGTCGATTCATTCTCAGGTAGTGTGGAAAATTTTACAAAAATTCCCCCCGGTAAGGTTAGGCACAATCTACATAAAATTTTACATAGAAATATGTACTAGGAAAAATTTTTAAAACTATTGTTCTCAAAAACCATCGAGAGAAGGTTATGGAGTACAGTATTCAATATCAAAGTCCAAAAACAAACAAATAGGAACAAGCAAAAACCCGGGCCTCCGAAACATCAGAGGTGGGATCAGGTGCCATGGAGTAGTGAGCATATCCTGCTACCGGTAACACTTGCCGTTTGCTCCATGTATGATGGGAAATAACGGGGAAAAACCATAGTCAATTTAGTGTATGAAAAGCCTAACAAAAGTATGGAAAACGTCAGTCAGCATTTGACTCAATAATAAATTGTATTTGCTTACGTGGTCAACTGGTCATTGTATGACCATAAAACTTAAGAAATGATTACTTAAAACGAGACTTCTGAAGTTCTTGTTTCTTCAGCTTGAAGATGAAACTTATGTTGAATATTCTGGGGTGAAAATTCAAGTTTGTACAAATCATGCCTTAAAGGGAGAGGGGGCCATAATGGCCTATTCAAGTTGAACAAAGGGAAAATATAATGTAGGACAAAACTTTAAAAAATTCTTTTCAAAAATATTGAAACAGGAAAGATGAAACTCATGTTGATTGATTCTCAGGTAATGTAGATTCAAGTTTGTACAAATATGACCCCAAAACAGGGCTTGTTTTTGTAATAAATGTCTGACCTATAGTTTATAATAACACAAGGACTAAATAAATTACAAATCCTCCCTTAGAATCGTGCTCATTTAAACTTTAAAAGAAAAAGGAGGGCAAACTTTTATACATATGTATTAGATAATTTACTTCACATCCATATATGACAATTTTTTGTTTCCTTTTAAACTCTAGTCAAAACTCACTCGCTGAGTGGAAATGTCGAACTAAACCATAAAACGGTAAGGTTAATTTGGGAAGGAAAAAATTAAAGAATGCATGGTTTAAAAAAACAATTCAATTTAAAATATTTCATTGAATAAATAAAATTTTCAAGGTCTTATTTTCCATAAAAACACTACGATGTTTTTTGAAAAATTTAAAACTAAATTTTGCCAATTAATTCGAGGTCTAATTCTTTGCCCCGGGGCAAAAACTACCATTCTTTGGTTGAGTTTCACTTTCCACTTGGCGGAAGTTTTGAAGCTGATTAGGAGATAAAAGAAAAACAAGTCAACATATCAGAATCGTTGTGTCGATAAATTATCGCAGAAAACCAGGTATAAACAATTTTCCCGTGCATTTCATCTGACAGTGTAAATGGGGGCATTTAGAAGGGGGGGGTGTCAATTTGGAGTTAGATCCTTCGTTATTATTAAACTATGGGTTAAATTTTTTCCCAAACAAGTGCCGTGCCCCAGAGGTAGAGTGCTAACGTGGGTATTCAATTTGTCAGCACGGCCAGGTGTGTAATAGGACCAAATTCCCGAAATAATTCACTCCTTATATTTACATTCCTTTACTTTCCTTCATCATAACTGTTTATTTCGTTCTTGTTTAATGTGAATTTGGCCCTTTGGAGGGTCTGCTTAAAAACGTTATAGCCATTCGTGACGTTTGAAAGACTTTTGTGACGTCGCAAAGTAAAAAAAAACAAATAAACATTGCAAAAAAAAAATGAAAAATCAATTTTTAATGCACATTTGTTGTATTTTATGTAAATTTTAAAGGGTATTTTTTTTTATAAAAATTAGTCAAAACAGTATACATTTTGGTGATCCCAAAAATTTTAAAATGATGAGTTCTATTTTTTTCTTCTTTTTTTAGCGCTGTGACAAGGTTTCGCGTGTGTTATGGAAAATTTAAAGTCGAGGATTTCTAAAGGATTTTATTAAGAAAGTTCACTGAATGTAAATATATGTTAATATATAGCCTGGGATTTATGGGTTGTGGTACTTACCATTCTAATCAAATAAAATCGATTAACAAAACTTTAGCTTAATTTTTTTGTGATTTTTTAATACTAGGGCTTATTTCTTTATAAAAAATTGGTTTAATTTCATTATTATTTTAAAATTCACCTTTAAAATTTTGTGGTGTTTAACCCCTGTAAAAAATCAGGGGTTATTGATTGTGGACCTAGTCATCAAAATCTGAGTTATTGGTATGAGCGCCATTTCGGGCACAAATACTTAATAAAAAAATTTTAAAAAAATATTGTAGAAATCGGGGTTTTATTCCATAAATTATTTAGTTGATTGCCAATACGTTAATATAATTTTTTAAAAATAATTGCATAATAAATACATAACCCGCGTCACAAAAATTTTAAAAAAAATTTTTTATTTATAATTAGCATTTAGGTATTTAAATTAATATTAATAAAGTTGAAATTGGATTTATATGGAATTTATTTGTATTTTAATTTTTAAAAAGAAGAAAAAAAATTTGATTTGAAGGGAAAAATATTATAGTTTTTAAGCACTTGTTATTTGGCTGCTGGTTATGATGAATAAAAAAAACTGATTTATAACGCTAGCAACTTTCCATATTAATCCAATGCCCAGCAACTCACTTGATATAAACAGCAATCATGCAGACGACATCTGGAAATTCATTTGAAATAAATTTTCCTACATTTTTCCCCCCGTTTAGCATTTTTTTGGAAAAAGGTATGTCATCCAAAAGCGACTAAATTGGATGTAAGCGTAATTTGTATATTTTTTGCATAAGTACCGAATTTTCCGTCATTTTAGTTGAATTATACCACTTTGCTAACATGGGGAAATCTTCTTTTAAAAAAAATTTTGGAAAATGTAAATTTCGCAATACGGAAAAAAAAAACCACAATAATGGGTACCACGAATTGATGAGAAACGACCATATATGGAAAATACGCAGGCACGATAATGCTTCCCAGAGTACAATACAGAAAACTCTGTGCCTTCACTTCTCCGAACTACAAATGTTACGTCATATTTGAATAGACGGCAAGTCACTGAGCTGTCATAAACCTGACACTTATTTTTTTCTAATTAAAGATGTAGAGCGTAAGATTTAAATAAACGGTTTTTAAACACTTTAAAAACAAATCTAATATATCTGTATGATTGAGAAACTTTGCCTTTTACTCTATGTTTGACATTTATCCCATACCCTATTGGGGAGAATTCATTATTTGTGTATAAATGAGCCCTGACGCAGGTGATTAATGAGAATTTATTTAAGGTGTTTCCATTCTCACAATTTTAATACTCAAAGTACAAAAACGGCATTTATTTTCATTTAATATTCTTTAATTTTCCAATATTGCAAAAAATGTATAGGTCACCATATTATTTAAAATGCAAAACATAAATAAACAGAAGGATATGTCAACATAAAAAATGCGCATTTTTTTGTAAAAAATTAATGAAAAATATGTAAAAACTGTTACAGAAACAAAATTTTTATGCTAATGTTCCTAAGTACTTTCCCATTTATAAAATACTTTTGAATTGTGAATGTCAGGGAAGGTATTTACATTAGAAGTAAATATAGCAAATGCCTGAATAAAGAGACCTTAGTGGAGTTATTGTCCTTGTAACAAATAATTGATGAAATAAAGAAAATATGCATTTTTAAAATTATTTTACTTAATAATATTTATCATTACACCTATTGTAAAGCATTATTCCAAAAACATTGTTTTTATTTTTTTAATAAATACAGTTTTTAAAAAGCTATCATCAAAATAAAATTCCTTTTTTGAAAAAATTTGGGAGTTTTCCCCTCTAACTGAATCTTGCTTTGGAAAAATGTGGATTGCTTGTTTTAAAACAAATATTGAGCGGGAAAACCCCTATTTGTCTGTGTTGAAGTTAATTTAAATATTATGTACCAGAGAAATAGTATTACTTTCCCTGCCATTTCGGGTTCACAGGGTGAACAAGATTATTTACGTTCAAAAAGTTTGAAATAATTGTATTAATCGGCTGCACCAAACCGATTTTTGTGAAACCTTTGAAAAAGAAAAATATGCCGTGTGATCAACGAGGTCATATGTGAATCGTGACAAATATGTTTATATATACCTTGGGAACTGTTACATGCTAGGGGTACTTAATACAAACTTCAGAATAAAACTCAAAATCAACTTTACAATGCAGTTAAAGCTCCAGGAAGCTTAAATACTGCGTATAGGAAAACTCTTTACCTACCAATAATCTGCATGTCTTTGCCTATTGCTTAATATTAATAAATTAATTTTTTTCTTCAGTGAAAAGTAAATAATTTTTTTTAAATTGTATGCGCAAACTTATGTTTTTCAATTTTGAAAGGTATATTTTGATAAAAAAAAAATTTTATTTTTTCACCATTTTTATTAGCAATGTCCAATTTAAGGCCGTTTATTTATTCAAAAACATTGGCAATATAGCGTGGATAATTTGTTTAAGCATTTGTGATTGAAATTCACCAGTTGCTTGATATTTTATTAATTCAAGTTTAATTCTGTTAATTAAAAAAAATTAGATTGGCCATTTACCCGTCGGGGAACAAATCGTTAAAGTAACCAAAAAAAAAATGAGGTCATTTAGGTTTTAAATTCTGGTATGTTTCACCTCCGGCCGGTCATTATTACTTTTCCCACCAAAGTCAGTTTTTCTTGCAGTCAAAAACTGCTAGATGACGAGGAGAAAATTTCCTATTTTTTTACCTTTTGTTTTGGAAAAGAGACAGGTGTCCGGTTTTCAGGAGTGACCGGTTTTATGAGAGTTTATGTATTAAGAAATGTTACAATTTTGCCCGGGGCTTATAAATTCGCCCAATTTTTAGGGAGAACCGGTTTCCTTGGGGGGGGGGGGGGGATTGGAGAAATTTCAATGTAAAGGGGAAACTTTCAAAATCTTTTTCTCAAGTTGCAAAGCCATGTTGAGTGATATTTATTTGGACGCAACATCAGGAGGTAAATTGGTTTGTTCAAATCATAACCCCCAGGGGTGGGGGAGGAAAATTGGGATCCAGTTTTTGCATTAAAAATATTTTGGAATTTTTCCCGAATAGCAAACATGATTAGTGATATTTTTTTGACAAATTTAGTGTAGCATTACATTTGTTCAAATCATAACCCCACGGGGGAAGTGTGGGGTTTAAAAGGTGGATAAAAGTTTTGCATTAGAAAATTAAGGGTTAAATCCCAGAACAAAAATCCATGTTTAGTCATATTCATATAAACATCATATGTATTGAAGATTTAAATATGTTAAATCATCACCCTTTGAGGAGGCATGGGAACAATGGAGAAACAAATTTATATTATTACAAAATATATAAAGAAATTTTAAATCTTTTTCTTTAAAAAAAAATTTATAGCGTTTGAATGGAGGCATTTTCAAGTAGTAAAATTTTAAGCCCCCCCCTTTTTTTAAACTTTTTAATTCGATCTTATTTGTGCCTTTTCTAGCCATGTGCTCTGGGAGTAGGGAGGATTGGGCTTTTTTTTAAATGTAATGACATTTTTTTATGTTTGTTTTATCGTTTTAAATATTTTTTGGACTTAAAAGTTGAATAGAATGATGCATTATCAAACAGAAAATAAAAAAATAAATGAAGGCGAAAATTTTTAAGTTTGCTTACAGTTTTTTTGACATGTGAAAGTAATAAAAATACTGAATGACCCAGCACCCCGGGGTAAAATTTTTTGGAAATTATGTGAAGACATTTCAATTCAATTTTTTAGAAGTAGCCAATAAAACTAAAAAATGTTATTGTGCAGAAAAGCAATAAGGGGGGTGGCTTTACATGTACATGTAAAGACAATTAAGACAAAAAAAACCAACAATGTCAAAAAGTGCAGTTCTAATTTTAAAATTTAAAAATGGGAAAGTTCCCCATAAAGGATGACATATATGAGGGGAAAATTTTTAAAAAACCTTTAAAATAAACCAAAATTTGATGCATGATTTATAACCCTTTTTGATTGTTTGATTTGAAATGTTGATAAAGAATTATTTGAGAGAAACGTTTGCGTCTCCATATCCTTCATATAAATAAACGGCTACACCCATGTAAAAAAAAAAAAATATAGGTAGCAACTGTTTCTTCACCCTCCCATCAACATTAAAATGAATGGTGTGGTCCTTGGATGAAAACCCTTTAAAAACAAGATCAACAGCAGGCGTTGAAAAAAAACCCCCAATGCTCAATGGCACTGACGGGCGGGAAAATTCATTAGGCCCTTCATTGAAAAATATGATGACATCTTTAAATGAGTGAAATATTCTCGAAAGGGATGTACATGTACATGTAAAACAAAATCCAAAAACAATCTATAGATCATTTAGGGGCCTAGATTTATAGTGCAAACTTTTCCCCCTTATTTTAGTCATATAAAAATTAGGTTCATGAAAGTATAAATTGGGTCTGTAGATATACCAATTGATTGATAAAAAATTAATTTCCATTAAAGTTTAAAAAAAAATAAAGACTTAGTGCTTTCATGTCCTAAAAAAATTTTCTCCTCAAAGTCCAGGTCTTGGAGAACAGCCTTAATGAAAATGCAATGTTTTTGATTTTTAAGGTAAATAGGGATGTTTGAAAATGATAGTGAAAAAAATGAGTGCCTTTCTGATCTAAAAAAAGTCTTTTAAACTAGAAACAGTTTTTTTTTTACTAGCTGAATATTTTATATCAGAAATGACTTTATTAAATATCGAAAAAAAACTTTCAAAATTGGCCGTTTTTGTAACTTTTTTTTAGAAAATGAAGATATTGACGCATTTTGTGACGTCACAAAGCATTGAATAGTCAAAAATTAGTTATGTATTTATAATACCAATAACCAAAAATTTAAATGATATTTAAAGCATTTTTAACTAAAATAACAAATTTTTTAGAAATTCACATGGCCGTAAAAGACAAAAATGAACCCTTTTTTTTTTATTTTTCAGATGGACATTGAAAAAATTTTAATGTTAAAATTCCTATATTTGTCTGGTTATGGATTAGCGCAGCGTGTTCGAAATGCATCATGTGAAATTGAGGACCGTAACATAGAAACCCACAGACGTATTTTACAACACTTTATTTCAAAGGGAGAAAGCAAAACTCATTTTTTGAACGAAGCTCCACATCATATAACAGTATGACAGGGAAAACAAACTGAATGGAACAGAGTTTATGATTGGACCTGGATAACTGAGGATAACAAACATTTTTTAAAATTTTTCCAAATGATTTTAATTTTTATACGTTTGGTCTTATGAGAACTGGCATCCATAAACTGAGCCTTAATATCTTGATAAATAATACATCCAATTAGAAAGGGAAAATTTTTTTGGAAACGATACACAACTATCTTCAACGTCTGCGAAACAAATCAAAGGCGGATATTTCTGTCACAAAAAATTTGGGAACATCAAGATTTAAAAAATTCTTTCATTTATTTCCGATCGTATCAATTGGGTACGACTTGGATTGTTTCAATGGGAATATTACATTTCCCTCTCTGTTTATAAAAACGTCTATAACCCTTTTAACCCATTGTCGTCATTATATTTTCGATGCTTCCCATTTTACCCAAAAAATAGCTTTGTCATTGCACGGTCGAAAAATAAGCGAGCAACTGAAAAAACCCTCCATTATCCGTATACACCTAGAAGGTTTCTGTTATATATTTTTTCCAAATCTGATCAACTAGACAAAACAAAAAGTTGGTTTGAAGCTTTTCCAGTGGAAGGGTTTCACCCTTTTATATTACTTCTGTCACAGGATTGTCATACGCTGTAAAGATAATTTTAGTAAAAATTTATTCACTTTTACCACCCAATACAGTGATTTTTCCATTTCTGTTTAATGGTGTTGGATTGCAAAATGATAAAAATATATATGTTCATATATTTATTTATACATTTTTCATTTGTTTTAGTTTGTTTGCAATTGCTACGATAAATAGTTACTTAATTCTATCTATTGAGTCATGAATGATTGCTTTGTTTTTTTTAAACTTTCATCCTTAAAATGTAGCCTTATTCCTGTATCCGTTTTTTAAAATGAAACGGAAAAGAAAACACAATGTCTGCAGTGGTTGTGGATCGGTTTTGGCTATTTTTTCTTTACAATTTTGGAGTAAAGTATTTCTTTTACCATTTGTTGGTCAAAAAAATTCAATATTCAGTTTTAAGTTTCACTTCAGACTATTTTATTTAAATTTGATTTTATGATAAACGTGCCGTTTTAACCCCGTTGTTCAGCATTTTCCCATTGGTTAATCAATTTTATCATTTTATGCTATATTTTTTAAAATCATGAAATTTTGTGTATGAAAGCTTATCCCAAACTTTGTAGCAATATTATCACTCATTTTAACTTTAATTTTCATTATGTGTCTTTTGTATAACAGCGTGTATGTAGGGATGGCTGTATCGTTCAATTTTTGATTTATTTTTTTTATTTGCAGTTCCTCATTTATTTGACACAAATCCAATTTTTTTATTTGTCATGGCAATTCTTTCTTACATGAGCAAATATTTTGTGGAATTTTTTATGCTTTATCGACAACTTTTACAAAAAGTAATTCAACTAAAAAAATCCCATGATATTTTGATAAAACATTTTGATTACATCATTGCACAGTGCTGCCCAATACAAATTGAGGTATTGAACGCCTGGAAGTAGGGGGGTGGGAGTAAATTCAAGCCCGATGTGCTCAGGTGAGCGCTGTGGCCCCTGGGCCTCTTGTTTTTTATATGTTTACGTTTCCCACCACAAATATGGATAAATAATTACATTTTAATATGAAACGGGCTACATAAAATCATTATGACCCAAATATACGATAATTTTGATAAATATCAGGATAGTTATAATAAAATATTTTGACTCGAATTCTTTGATATGTTTATCAAATCGTTATAGTATAACGTTCTAAGGCGCTTGACCAAAATTCAAGGTTTTAGCTTGGGATATGCCAGACAGTATTATTTCGAAACAAATGTATTTAAAAGATAAAATTGAGGTAAAAATGACCACTTCCAATGATTCGATTTAATAGTTGTAGCCCATTTTATAAACTGCATCTTTAATATCTTTTTAGTGTGTGGAACTGTGCTGTCATCATATAGCATGTAGGAATTGCTCACGACTTCCCAGGGAGTGCTTTCTTTGCTCACAGAAAGACGACTTGAGCAACAGAAAAGAAGTCTTTGTTAAGAATCAGGTATGATGTATTTTTCTTTCAAAATTTATAAGAATCATTTAAGAATAACTGTCTTATTTTTCGATTTCATAGATGATCAATCGATTAGCTTGCGTGATAATTTGCAAGATTGATCAACGTTATGAAATCTGTCTAGCTGTTTGTCCCGACTTGCACGTGATTTTTTTTAACCGCACCTATTGATGAACCAGTACATTGATGGAGAAATAACGTACATTGACAAGTACATTGTCTATTTGTAATTTTATCTCGGACAAAGACATTGGAAATGTAAATATTTATTTTTCAAAGGCATTATGTTTATCAGTAAAGTTTTTTTTTTTTTTAAATGTCAACCTCATCATGCCTCATTTAAAAATTAAAGCACACAGCAAAAATTTCTCTGCTTATCGCATTTTTCAAGAAAAGCCCAAAATTTTCCCTATATATATATATATATATATATATATATATATATATATATATATATATATATATATATATATATATATATGGTATTCTGCATATCTTTGCCCCAACAAAAGTCATATTTTGAAAAATTCTTGAAATGTGCTAGATTCTATAAATTGTGTAAGAAATATAAATTTACAGAATATCTTATTGTTTCAAAGTGGTTTATGGATAATTTTTGTTTTTATGACGTCATAAACTGGTTTAATTAAATTTACATTATTTTTTAGAAAGAGGAGAAAATGGCAAAATTTCAACAATTTTAGCTTTAGAATTTATAGAGAGCAAGTTTGTTCAGGAACAATATTTACATATTTCATTGATATTATCATTCTACACATTATATCAAAATATTGAGCCTGATCAGACCTGCGCTCGGTGATTTTTACTCAAAATATCGACGTAAAATATACATTTTTTCTGTAGAAATTATGAAAATTGTAAATTTACGTCATTTTCGTGACGTCATTTCAAACATAGGACGTCATTGATTATGAAAATATTCAGTGCTTTGAAATCAAGGTATATCACCCTGTTTAAGAACATAATTAAATATTTCTCCGTCAAAGTTTGATTTCGGGGGCAAATATTGGTTATTACCGTATAAAGTTCTTTAAGATTTTTTTTCTATCTTAATCTAAAACAGTGCAATGTTTGTGTCATACCTGTACGTGTATGCAGTAATCTCATATACATGTATGTAGTACTTTTAGCTTGTAAACTGGGTGTAGAATGGATGTAGATTATATTTTGAGATGCATGTGATTTACTCTTGTTTCTTTCAAAAGATTGATGTTCAACACAAATATTTACTCTGTATCTTAGGATATCATCCGGGGCGATTTTGTAAAGGACACAGAAATAGATACAACATGTCAAAATTGCCAAGTAAATAAGGTACCTTATAAAATAAAACATTAAAATTAAGCTGAATAATCTGCATGTAATTTTTAACAGGTATTTTCATTAGTCTAACACGTTACAAATACATGTAAAATGTAAAAAAAAAATATTCTAAGTTTAAAAGAAATAATACCTTTTTTCTTCCGAAATATGAAGAAAAAGGATAAATTCTATAGAATAGAACGTTAAAAAAATTATCACAGTTTAATCAGCACTAAAATATAATGTACGCTTCAATCAGGGTGAAGTTCAACTTTGCTTATGTGGCCATGTCATTTGCCAGCCCTGCTTCAGAATGTCTATCCAAAAGGAGAACAACATAGAATGTCCATTGTATCATATGTGCCATGCACATTATCCATTAAATGAGCTGACACATTTCCAAAGTAAGGTAAAAATATTTATCTTATCATGATAAAGGGCAAAAGGGGTAAGCAGAGGATGCTTTCTTCTCCATGACACATCATCCCACTTCTGATGTTTGCTATCAATGGTTTGCTTTCATTATTAATAATAATATATTCTCCATTTTGGTATTGTTTTATGGACTTTTGAGCTCCAATATTCGTTAAATGTCGCCATATATTGCATCTTACTTTAGCGTTTCTTCTTAAAATTATTTTCTTTTGGTTACTATTCTAAAATAAGATTTAATTTTGATTTTGAATGTACAGTGTTTTAGCATTCCTTTCTAAGGGTTGTATTTATACGCAGGGACCTCCTGTGCCAATATTCGGTATGCCTTCAGTTGGACTAACGTGTTATGCCAGTTGTATTCTTCAGGTATTATGTAAACTAATAACATATTGAAAACAAGTATATTTAAGAATTAATTTGATACGATTTTGACTCTTTCTGCGGAATAAATTTTTTTCCATTGCAGATTGGA
Organism: Saccostrea cuccullata; assembly: GCF_032062105.1. Taxonomy (NCBI): domain Eukaryota; kingdom Metazoa; phylum Mollusca; class Bivalvia; order Ostreida; family Ostreidae; genus Saccostrea; species Saccostrea cuccullata. The sequence goes on along the minus strand of NW_026929599.1, from coordinate 10,674 downwards.
TATGTACTAGTCTTGTACATTTAAATAATTATGTACATTTTTGTTCGAGGCTTAAGTTTAAAACACGATGAAAATTTATTCATTATCTAAATGATTTTATTACATTTAATAATATGTATCATATATGATACATTTTTGATGTCTTGAAACCTTACTCTGTATAATCGTTATAATTGTTATTTAAGGTTCTCTGTCACACTGAACTCTTTGTCCAGTTTCTTAAGAGAAACGGTCCGTATAAAAAGGTATCAATGAATTAAGGACAGATGATACAAACAATTTTTTCTGGCGGAGACTTAATATAATGTCACAGGTTGAGAAAAGTCGATATTTTTAAGAATAATTTCTCCTTAGACTTGGAAAATATAAGTAATTACGCAATTAGTTAATTACAATATAGACAAATCACACCCAGTAAAGGTTTACAGATGAAGACAAATTTCAGAATATGTTAGCTTAGTGCTAAAAGGGTATTATTATATAGTCTATTTATAGTCCCTATATAATCTATACAAACGCAAACATTTCATAACACTACATATTCACCGGATTTTAGGCCGTATTCACCGGAGGGTCAATGCGCGTGCAGCGGCATTGTGACGTCACAATCAAAATATCGAATAACGCTGTAAACAATGGTTGCAACGGCCGCAGCGAGCTACGTATCTGAGCATAACGTTCTCTACCGGAAAGTTTTCTTCACAAGAAGTTGCCGTCCTAAAATGTGTAGCCTTCCTTCGAACGAAACAATAAGCGGAAAACACCTGTGAATTAATATATATACATATATATATTTTAATTGATGTGCAGGGAATTTATAATTGAAAATTAATTGTTTTATTTGATCTTTAGAATGAGCACTGCTGCACGTGTTTGTAATTTCTCAAACTTGACATCTCTCTTCATCCGACGGTATCGATGCTATTAACTCATAATTGTTTTCAGGTTCATGGTAAGATTTTAAACTGGTGTTTCTTCGATTTTGTTATGCCTATTCAAATAAATATAGTGTAATATAATTATAAATTAATGTCATTGAGTTTTCCCTTAACTTGTCTACTGTCTTTTAACTTATTTCATTGGTTCATTTATGAAATGTGGGAGGAGTTGTCAAAGATGAGACGTGCATGAGGTTGTTAGAAATTTACTCTCTTTTTAGAAAATTTTTGTAAAAATGTAATTTCTGATTTTTTTCATTTGGACTTGAATAGATTCTAAACTTTAATAATTAACCAGGAATTATTATTTCAACCACCGAGTTATCATTACAAAACAATATAATTATTATATATATGGTGGAGAATCTAAAAATTTCCTTAATGACGATGGACTAAACTTTGGATCTATTGTATTCACTTTTCTTGGTATTTGGACAACATAAACTGACAAAAATATCTCGACCGATTCTCAACAGCACAAATCCGCATCGCCCAGGAATCGCGCCTTTGATGCAAAAAACGGACAACGCCCGGGATAAATGTTTGGGCTTGGGCTCTGATAATCAAATGAATAATGATGCCGGAAATGTTACCTTTTTTTCAGCAAGAAAACATATATTTGCCAATATATCTGGGTTCCGTCTTGGTCTCTGCACTGCTGGATTCGGGTAGTCCAATCAACATAATTTCTTCAAAATTCTATCAGAGTTTAGGTTCGAGAACAAAAAGTGATCTCACGCCTTCTAAAAATCTCGAAGTGCAATAAACAAATGGTCAACATGTCAATATTTTAGGTACTGCTAGAACCCTGATGTAGTTGTCCGACGGGGAATCATATGTGTTTTTTCAAGTATTTGAGATTCAGGAATTGTCTCACCAAATTATTCTTGGCACTCAGTTTTAATGTAATTAGGAGTTGTGTTAGAATTTCGATCAATGTCTGTATTTATGGATTCTAACTCACAAATTAAGGTAAGTAATGCATCTTATGTTACTTTACCTCCACATTCAAGCATGATTGTCAAAGCAAAGGTGCCAAATCATGTTCATATTGGTTCAACGGGTGCATGTTTACCAAACGATTTTCTGATGGATAGAGGTTTGATTGTAGCTAAAGCAATTGCTTCTGTAGACATAGGGCATATGGTGCCAGTCAAAATGTTGAATGTTTCAGACAAACATGTAAATATTGGTAGAAACAATGTTATTGCTCATTTTGAGCCATTGCATGATCAAGTTATCTCAAAAATGAATGAAAATTATGATTTACATTTGTATGCAAATGTTTCTCTTAATAGCAGTGGAAAGAAAAATGATGTAGGTGGCGAGTCCTTGGAAAATTTCGGACAAATTTTACCCTTAATACCGAATTGGACACTCACGAGAAGACAATATTGTAAAATGTACTATGGACCAACAAAGACTGTTTTGTCACGAGTGCTAATAACGAATACCCATGGGTTTTCCAATAGATTGTTGGAAAACCGGTCTTCAAAAACCACATAGATATTGTCAATCAGAAACTCAAGCATTTCTTTGACGTCAACTTCAGAGTACTTGTGTGTCCAATCAAAATCTGTTTTAAAAAAATAACTTTGCAAATGGCCAATGACCAGGTAAGTAAATTTACGAGTTCCATTTTTATTGAAAAAGTTTTAAACTGTTGATTTTTTAGAAATCGTTATAAAATCGGTATAACATTTCATAAAATTTGAATTTATTAATTCATTTTTTGAATTTTATCTTGTAATTTGTAAAATGGTCTTTTGAAATTCTCAAAAAAGTATCAAGATTGAATTGTATTTCATGCATATTATGTATATGAATCATGCATTATTTTATGCAATTTTTGCGTCTTTTACATCAATGAATTATACTCAATATTAAGTAAAAAAAACTCAAATACAGAGAAAAATTTAATAGCTATGAAAAACTAAGGAGGTACATGTACAAATGTATCTTAAAAATTATACAGGTAATACATGTAATTGAAAGTTTAACTGATATACGTAGTATCAAATATCTCATACTAAACATTAAATATATACTTCTCGACATTTGTAATGTAGAAGGTGACGTTACTGAAGATTAATTAAAAGGAAATTTAAAAAATAAGAGGAATTAGATAAAGGTTGCATGTCTAAGACTAGATTTATTGAATACAATAACAGGAAAATATATACAAATTCATATATATAAATTTATTCTAGAGTACAATTGCTGGTAATTGTACAGTATAACAGCCTTACGCAATACATCTTTATTTGCCCTCTAAGATGTGAATGGTATTGTAAAAAGAAAATTGATTCACTGCATTTCTTTTCATCATTTACAAATCACACAGCAAAATTGAAAAGGTAGACCAGACCACTTCTCAACATGACCACTGATAAAAACTTTTTTCGTGGCTCTATTTCAGGTCATAAACTTTAATCTTCTGCGTATCCACTGCAAACACAGCATATGAGTCTCTTTTCATTTACTGCTAAAAAGACGGGCATTGGCATATAACTAAACACTCTAATGACCTCCCCAGCACAGGAAACCCAGATAGCAGGATGTTATTGGACCTTTGTCTGGGCCAACAACGCTCCTTATGTCGGGGCTACTGTTTGATTTTGAACATTGGGGGCTATTGGTAATTTGCTCATCGGCCCTTAATCAAACCAACTTGTTGGCTTATTGTTGGGCCAATGTAACAGTTAATATTGGGCCACCGTCTTGGGCCAATGTACAGTTGGGCCATTGTAAGCAACTAATGTTGGGCCAACGGTAATTTGCTCATCGGCCCTTAATCAAACCAACTTGTTGGCTTATTGTTGGGCCAATGTAACAGTTAATATTGGGCCACTGTTGGGCCAATGTATTTTTTCAATGTTGGGCAAACGTCATTTTTGGGCCACTGTAAGCACTAATGTTGGGCCATTTTGTCATCGGCCCTTAATCAAACCAACTTGTTGGCTTATTGTTGGGCCAATGTAACAGTTAATATTGGGCCACTGTTGGGCCAATGTATTTTTTCAATGTTGGGAAAACGTCATTTTTGTACAGTTGGGCCATTGTAAGCAACTAATGTTGGGCCAACGGTAATTTGCTCATCGGCCCTTAATCAGACCAACTTGTTGGCTTGTTGTTGGACCAACGAACGGATATCATTGAGCCATTGTTGGGCCGACATATTCTTTCAATATTAGGAAAACATCATTTTTGGGCCGACGTTGGTTTGTATCTTATTGGCTCTCCAGCATGACAACTCATTTGCTCTTCACTGGTTGGCCATTTGTCCTCAAAATTGACAAACAAATATATACAATAAGGTTATACTAGTTTTGTAGTACAGTTTAATGGTAAAAGCCCTTGAAAACTATCTATATATGCTATATATGCTAGATTAATAGTTTAATACATATTCTCAATATCTCATAGAATTGCCATCAACAAATATAAGAAACTGAGGAAAAAGAACTCAAAACATAAAATTAAATTATAACATACTATAATTTTATTGCTCAGTGCATGAAGAAAACATTAATAAAGAATTAAAAGTTGATGCTCACTTCAAGCGATACATGGAGGGTTACATGACTGTATACTCCCTCTCTGATGTACATTATGCACAAGTTCAGTAAATTAAAGGTATCAATAAGCACGTCTAACAAATAAACAAAGCCCTCCTGTTCTTAAAATAATACTAAAATGAATCCCGTCATTTTGTTTACTTACACAATAAAATGTTTCTGGCATCTGCATCGTGATGTAACCGACAACCAGACACAAAAAAGGGTAGAACTACAGGTATGTCACACTATATTACAGAAAAAAGTTAGGCACTGCCACTTTCCATCTGATCCCTCTCCTTAGTCTCCATTTAATCTTCCCGAGTCTCCTCCTCTCGTCTTTTCTTCTCTGTCCGTTTCATCCCTGTCCTTGGCATACCTTAGCTATTCTTTGATTGTGTTCTCCATGTCTTTTTAGAATCTCCAGTAGCACTAAAATTGTAATATTTGGTACTTAATATATTTGTTACTTTTCTCAGCAAAGAATAAAAAACATACGATTAAATTTACAAGTATATCATTATATGTTCAAGTTGTCAATTAAGGAATAACCGTCTTTTTTGTTTCATGGTGTGATTAAGTGATTAGCTTGCGTGATGAAGGCATTTATGCATAATATTTATACGCTTGATAATCATCATCACAACAATTTTGATTCAATGTTGCCCCATATAAAATACGTGTAATGAAAATTTGTCGTTACACTGAACAAATTTTAAATGAAAGAACCCAATTTATTTTTAGTACTGAATAAATTTTGTTTTAACTTCAGCAAGTTCAACATTTTCAAAATGTTTGATCATGTACTCGACGTTAAGTGTATATAAGTAAATTAAGTGGTAGTCTTCGGAAATGTATTCTACTAGATACAAATTTCAATTTAAATAAGGAGCAAATTATTTATTGTTTTAACTGTATCAAAACACATTTTTATACTTTCATTTATTTTTCTTGTATAGAAACAAAAAATTTAATCACTGATAATTTATTTGTTTTGATAAATTATAAGAATTTTAAATTTATTTTAGCTAGCTTGATTTTTCAAGTAGGATTGGTTGTAGATTTATTTCTGATTGTAGAGACGATCAGATTTGTTAATATACAGATTTGTAACAATTAAATGTTTATACACATTGGCCCAATGTTGGTCCAATATATCGGGCTAACATTGGGCAAATGAGAAAAATGACACTGGGCTAACGTCATCTGCCAACATCGGCCCAAATGTTCTTGTTGACGTTTTGCCAACAATGTCACATTCATTGGGCCAATGTTGGCGCAACGTTGGGCCAATATCTGTAGAAATAACACTCTATATTGGGCCAACATTGGGCCGATGAGCAAACTTAAATTGGGTCAATGCTATTTGCCAACATTGGCCCGATGTAACCGATTACATTGGCCCAACGTTGGCCCAATGTTAGCATGCTATCTGTACAGTGTTGACCCAACAGCACCTGGCCTCTACACTTCCCCGTGTCTGATTTACACAGATTTGTACATGAAATCGATTAAAAACTAAACGTTAATTCAGCTGTGCCGAGGCAAACATATTATTAATACTTACAAAGTGGATGCAGATATGCAAGGTATCAGTCTCATTACGCTCGTGTCAGATTAAAAATGGCGCGGGTATTACAAGTAGCCCGGTTGTTGTCTACCCATGATGCTCAGTCAGATTCATGGTATATTGGGCCAACGTAGGGCCGATGCCAATCCCCAAACAAATATTTTCTCTCATGATAATAGTTTTATGATATGATGCCAACAGTTAGCCCAACATTAGCGAACTTTTATTCATAACCAGCTATCAATATTCCATGTTGGGCCATTGTTGGCCCAGTCAAGGTAACCCAACATAGATAATAGAACCATAATGTAAGATTGGGCCAACGGTGTTCTGCTATCTGGGTTATTACAAATAAATAAGCATGTACACAATTCAAAAACTAGAATAAAACACTCTTTGGAGCTTGATAACTTAAGTGCAAAGTTAAAATGATGAAAATATCATATCTAAACAAAAGCAGTCATCCAATGATAAGCATGGACATAGAAAGTCCTCTTAATTATTTCAGAATGTGCCAACGTTGTCCCAACGTAAAGCTCAGCAGCTAATTATAAAATTGACACCATCAATTAGTTGGCAGTAAAATAATTGGGCCAACGTTGACCCAATATAAATAACCCATCTTTGAAAGACCTAAACAAAATTACACTTGTGTGTATTACAATTTACAAACATTGTGCCAACGTTGGGCCAACATACTACTACCAACTTGATAGGACACGCACTTTAAGGGTGTATTACAAACAATGGGCCAACGTTGGGCCAACATAATACTACCAACTTGATAAGGCACTTTCTTTTAGGGTGCATTACAAACAATGGGCCAACGTTGGGCAAACATACTACTACCGACTTGATAGGACACGTTCTTTAAGGGTGTATTACAAACTATGGGCCAACGTTGGGCCAACATACTACTACCAACTTGATAGGACACGCACTTTAAGGGTGTATTACAAACAATGGGCCAACGTTGGGCCAACATAATACTACCAACTTGATAAGGCACTTTCTATAAGGATGTTTTACAAACATTGTGCCAACGTTGGGCCAACATACTACTACAAACTTGATAAGGCACTTTCTTTAAGGGTGTATTACAAACAATGGGCCAAAGTTGGGACAACATATTACTACCAACTTGTAAATACACTTTCTTTAAGGGTGTATTATAAACATTGGTCCAACGTTGGGTCAACGCCACGACCCTTCCTTCTTTGGAAACTAAAGTGAATGGAAGTTGCTTACGTTGGACCAACGTTGAGCCAACATAGGAATTCCGTCATGGTCGAGAAGGTAACATTGGTCCAACGTTGGCCCAACGTTGTTCCCCCAACGCCAACCATACAACCTTTAACAAATGTTGGCCCAACATAGTCATGCTATCTGGGAAGAACGTGGATGTTTCTACTCTCTGTACCAGCAACAAAAATGTTTTCAGCACTATCCCTTTCAAGTCCATATGGTTCCTTTAAGTTTGATGACTTGTATTCCCAAAGATTATTGCCATTATCATTCATTGCAATTACTGTATTTTTCTCCTTGTTACTGTAAACAAGATCCACACTGTTCAATGCAAGGAGATGAACAAAACGTAAACCCGTTTTGTACTCATTTAGTATGTTTCCATTTTTATTAATCTTTATAATTTTGTCTCCACATGCCACAAAAAAGGCATCATTTTTATGTGTTATTCCGTAAACGTATATATCTAGGTCAATATTTCGTGTTTCCATGAAGTCAGAAGATGAGAAAACCTTGATAGATCGTGTGTCACAGCAAGTAACGAACAAGTCATCCCCATATTCCACAACTGCAAAAGGCTGTCTCAACCCATCGATTATTTTAATGCAAGTAAAATCTTCATCATAAATATTACAATGACCTTCAAGCTTATGATTTGCAACAATAAATCTGCTATTTGAAAGAAAAGTTCCACTGCGAATATTGGCATTAGAAGGACTAAATTCCTGTTTAAAAGACAGTTCTTTTTCACACAAACGAAAAACGTCTTTTTCTATATCAAAAGCCTCTATCTGTGACAGAGTTTTAATGTCTTTCATTTTTTGTAACATTTCAGATTTTTTTTTCTGATATCCTTATATATTTCTCTGTGAACTTAATAGATTTTAATTGCACTTGAGTGGCTCTTGCTGAGTAATATTCCAATAACAATTCAACATCACTACCCTTTTCCATGGATTTTTTAACTTTATCAGCACAAGACTTTGCGCAAGATATCCCGTCGGTGACAATCTCCAAATTTTTCCACAGTTTTTCTTTACTAGTTTTAACTGCCTCAGATATTTCTTGTTCGAGATTATTCCTAAGCTTTTCTAAATGGTCCATTATACATTTGATTTCCTTTTCAGCATTTTCGGTCATGTTATTCACACAATCTTCTATTTCAGTAATGTTTTTTTCTTGCCTTGCCTTTGAACCTGTCAGCCTCTTTTCTAGGTTCAGTACGTCAGTTAACAGACAGCTTAGTTTATCACTTTCTCTTAAAGATTGTGCAGCTATTTCAACAGTATCAACGCTGTCACATTTTCTGTGTTCTGTGCTTACACACATTGTACAACACAATGCTTCATGGTCGTTGCAAAATAATTCTATCTCTCTGTTTTTATGTTTTACGCAGGTTAAGTTTGAAACTGAATCGGGTACAATGCTTGTTGATTTAATTTCACTGAGAGGATACAGTCTATGGCTCTTTGTGGTCAAGCCTTTCTTATGACATTTTGTACAAACTTGACATAAATTCTCCATACACGTGGCACAATAGGTAGTCGCTTTTTCTTCTTCATTGTCTCTTAGGCAAGGCTCACAATTCAACTGATCACCTTTCTCAAGAATCTTTTCTAGAAGGTGATTTTCAGGAATGCATTATAATATCTATGGCTTTTCAACTGTGTCTTTACAATGAATGTATTCACGGCATAAAGGGCAGTGAAAACCCAAACGGGGTTCCGTAGACGTACAAACGCTGACAATGTAGGAAGATAAACAGCTATGACAAAACGAGTGAGAACAAGGGAGATACCTCGGTTTTTTAAATTTCTCAAAGCATATTGAACACAACGTTACATCTTCCCCAACGTGAATATCTTTTAGCGAGGTTGCCATAGTCTTTTTAGATTGTTGAGATCTTCTTTTCTACTTTCGCTCTCGTGTCACCCGACGAGATACACGTACATTGTAGTATGGAAACACAAGTAGCGATAATTTGATACGATCACGACAAACATTGATCCAAAAGATAATGAGGCACGTTATACAATGTAGATTGACACTGCATTCAAAAAAAAATTGTTTTGTGTAGCGTTTTTTGTATTTCAAAGTCAAACCCTTTCCTCGTTTGAGGACCCCTACCCTTGAGCTCTTCGCTTTTCCAACAATGAAGGTTACGCAGCACAGTTAATGTTACAGCAAGGAGGCGGGACCTAATTTGTACGGGAAATGTTTACTATGACGTCACACATAATATAAGGTCTTCAAAATACCACAAAATGATATTATTTGCTATTTCAAACATCTGGATAGCTGTATACTACATACAAACTTACTATTACGTGCAGTTTTGTTGTTTGTTAAATCCCACACATCAGTATATAAACGATGCATCGCTGATCAAGTCACATTTTGTACAATGAAAAATGTCTTTTGTTCTCAAATAAAATATTATTTGCAGTGAAATAAAAGGCCGTTAAATTGGATGCGATATCTATTTTAGTATTTTATTTAAAAACTGTCCGTGCATTCTCTAGACAAGTGATACTGTCGTGTGTTTGTATGCAGGTTCATTGAAAAGGTAATGGAAGGGCCCTAATAAATCGATTTATTGCAAGGGCATACCCTCAATGTATCTTGTCAAGTTTTTACACATAAACTCAAGAAGCATTAAGATATTTGAAAAGTGCTGTGAACCTCATGAAATCTTTCAAATAAATTGATAATAGCTATATTTAATGTGATTGACCAGCAAAATATTCAACCTGCCGTCCAACAAATTAAATTTTAGCAATTAAAAAAAGGGAATCTATATTGGTTCGCAGCACTTTTCAAAAACTACATACAGTGCTGAAAAGGATTATAAATTGAACTAAGATTTTTAACTTGGTTATGCCCTTGCAATATTGGAATTCATAAATGACCTCTAAACTGCAAGTAAAATTGCTAAAATCTTGTGACGTCGACATCACATGAAAAATCTAAATAAAAAATTTAAATGTCCCCAACATGTAGATTTAACCCACATTACATTTGTTTGATATCAGTGAAGTCCTAAAAAGAATCGCCCATCCTAATAAAGTGTGTATTTTTTATCTTAAAAAATTGCCGATATTTCCATTTGTAACCTTAACTGTGCTGCGTATTTAAATATATTTAATGTATCGTTAATTTATTATTTCCCTAATTTCAAACCTGAACCCATCGGGTATATCCTATATATACTAGTATAATATGAAGATTTTCTATAGTGTTATAAAGCCACTATTATTATAAAAAAAATTGATGTATCAGACCAATTACTCATACTTAGAGTAAGACATAGAAGTTATGAACATTGTTTTGAAGTTGCAAAATAAATTGAATTTGAGAAAATGCA